>NW_026020150.1:1713132-1784892 GCF_900185275.1 Solanum verrucosum
GAGGTAGTTGAACAGAGATATAGGAGTCATTTAAGAGCAACCCAATGTGACATAAATGGTTGATGCATAGTTTGTGACAACTTGGTGACAACAAATGCTATGTCCGGATGTGTGAAAGAAAGGTAATGAAATTTACCAATAATGCATCAATATAAGGATCCATCAACTAGATGATCTTCATGCGATCGATCAGAAACTATATTAGATTTCATAGGTGTGGAAACACCTTTGCAGTTATCCATAACTACCTCATGTAGGAGATCCATTATGTACTCTTGAGAGAGCAGAAGACCACCAGAAGAATGAATCACCTCAATACCAAGAAAGTAATGAAGAAGCCCTAAGTCCTTAAATGAAAAACGTTGAGAAAGAGTCTCAATGATATAATGAACACCTCGTTGGTGATTACCAGTCACTAAGATGTCATCTATATAAACTAAAATATACACAGTGAACCCAACTTTATGCATAATGAAGAGTGAGGAATCAGAATGCCACTTAACAAAACGCAAAGTAAGGAGATAATTTTTGAGTTCGGTGTACCAAGCACGAGGAGCCTATTTGAGACCGTAAATTACCTTCTGAAGATGACATACATGGGTAGTATTCCCACAGTTTTGAAATCCCGATGGCTGTCGCATGTAAATTTCTTTAGTAAGACAACCCTACAAGAAGGCATTGTTAACGTCCAGCTGATGGACATGCAAGTCAAGTTGAGTGGCAATAGTTAGGACGAGATGAACAGTAGTAGGCTTGACTACTGGACTGAAAGTGGAATGATAATCAAGTCCAGGGCGTTGTGTAAATTCCTTTGCAACCAAACGAGCCTTGTACCTATCAACAAAACCGTCAGGTTTATGTTTAACTCAGATTAACCACTTACAATCCACCACATTTTTAGAAGAATCACATGGAACCAAATCCCAAGTATAGTTGCGAACAAGAGCATCAAATCCAACTTGCATTGTTGAATTCCATTGGGGAATTAACTTGGCTTGCTTATGGGTTGTAAGGAACCGATGAGGTTTAAGGCTGTGAGTCTATGATCTAGTATTCATTGGGTGTACTTTGATGGCTGGCTGGTTTGTCTGGGTTTGGGTTGGTGGGTCAGGTTGACTAAGAGTTTCTGCTGGTCGAGGCGGGTAGAAAGTCATATGTGGCTGATTTTGTGCCGAAACAGATGGATTATGAGGAGGAAATGGAGTTTGGCTAGGAAAGGGCGGTCTTTCTCGTCTATGATACGTGATAAGTGGCTGTGAGGGTAATAGTTGAGGTGTTGCAGAAGAATTAGTTCTCTGTTTGTGTGGAAAGGATAAAGAAGTTGAAGTTGAGACAAGAGAAGGAATATTACCTGATTCTGGAGAGACACCATCTGGAGCGGAGGAGATAGCTTGCAGGAGTTGAGTGACCATGGACAACGTAGTCACTGGTGGGGGGTGTTTATAAGAGGAATGCAAAATTGAATTACTTTCCTCTTTGGATTGTTGTTCAACAGAAATGTTATACCAAGAAACATTAACTTTATTATTGAACTTGGAAAAAATATTTTGAAAAGGAAAATTTTCTTCCAAAAATATTACATCCCTGGATAAATATAATTTGGAGTTAACTGGATCAAAACACTGATGGCTATAATATTGTTAGAAAATCCTAAATAAACACATAAGGTAGATCGAGGTTCCAATTTATTTCTGGACTACGGTTTGAGCCATGGATAACCTAAGCAACCGAAAACTTTAATGGAATCATATTTAGGCACGACCTGAAATGAGATTTCAAAAGTTGATTTATTTTGTAGATTGGGAGTAGTCATCCTATGCTTCATGACATTCATAACTCCAAAACATTGAAGGTAAGGATGCTTGCTGTAGTAAGGTGCAGGCTGTCTCGATGACATGCCGATGTCGGCGTTCAACTAAGGCTACCCTTTTGTGGCGTGTATGGGGGGGGGGGGTGCACTAGGTGCTTAATGCCATGTGTTTTTAGATAGGAATCTAATTTTTGAAACTCACCTCCACCATTAGTGTAAAAGGATAAAATTTTGTGCTAAAATGTTTTTCAAGCATGGGATGTTTGGAAAATTTTTAGAACTTCAGTTTTAGCTTGTAGTGTGAACAACCACTTATCTTGAATATTGATAAAAAAATAAAACCTAGTATCATTTTTGTCAAGTCGATAAAATCGGAGACGACCCCTACAAATCACTGTAAAATAAATTTAATGGACTGACACTGTGCAAAGAACTTTTAGAAAAAGGCATGATGTGGATTTTATTGGAATAACATGAATGACAAACAATACCATTTGTTTTGAACTAACTACTGGAATATAAAAATCATGCAAAAACTTATTTAGAACTTGACGATTAGGGTGGCCTAATTGTTGATGCCATAGGTGGTAAGGAACAACGACGTTGCATTGTGGTGGACGATCAACATCCCCTAATGGCCACTCATACAGCCCGTTCTTACTCTATCCGCGAGCCAATGGCGCCCCCGTAGTCAAATCCTTCACAAGATAAGAAAAAGGAAAAAATTCCATAGAGGAGTTATTATCTTGACAAAATTTAGAGACATATATTAGATTATTTATAATAGCTGGCGAGCAAAGGACATGTTGAAACTGGAATTTGTGATTTAATACATTAAAGTCCACATTACCAGTATGAGAGATTGGAATGGTATTACCATTACCCATGACGATCTCCTTCGAACCGTGGTAGTCTTGCGTATTAGTTAGACTTTGTGTGTCTGAGGCAATATGGTGGGTGGCACCACTATCAACAATCCATGGAGCTGACTGGTTCTGGAGGTGTGCAACATAATTAGCACGCGCTTGAAGATAATTGTGAGAGTGTTCGGTAGTCACGAGCAATATGACCTCTACCATCACAAAGTTGGCAGTAGAGGTTGTTGTTGGAAGACTACTGTTGTTGATTGTTGTACCAGGTTGCAGATTGTTATGCCAAGACTGATTACGATTTTGATGATTTTGTGCATTGGCTCGTCGATTATTGTTCTTGTTATTGTTGGAGCCCTGGTTATTATTGGAACCTGACGGGTAGGAGTGGAAGTAGTCCCTTGAGAAAAGTTGGCAGTATTGGGAACATAAGGTGTCTTTTTGGCTTCCTCATGCTAAAGGAAAAGCTCCTGGTCAATAATCTTTTGATATAGTTCTTTATAGGGGATCGCCGAATCTCGAGTGAGGATAGCAGCTGAAATTTCTCAAAATTCAGACCCAATACCAGTGAGAATCTTGACAATCAATTCTTCATTAGAGACATGGGAGCCAACAGTGATAAGTTCATCACAAAGAGATCAAACCTGATGGAGATAATCTGCAATAGGACGAGAGTCTTTGGAGAGACAGGTTAGACGGTCTCTAAGACTGAAGATACGAGTTTGAGATTTATTTGCATAAGCAGTATGCAAGGAATCCCAAACGACTTTGGTATTTGGAGAAGAAGCGACTGTACTGCCAATGGTCGCATCCACAGTTGCCAAGATAGCATTTTGTATAAGATGATCTTGTTGAAACCAGGAAACATAGGCAGGATTGGATACTTCGAGGTTGTTTTCAGAGATGGTTTTGGAAGGTTGTTTTCAGAGATGTTTTTGGAAGGGATTGGGATCAATCCATCAAGATGACCAAAGAGGTTGTGTCCACGGATAAGCATGGACACCTGAGCCTTCCACTACGAAAAGTTATGGCTACCAACAAGTTTGATGGGGAGTTGAGTAACCGGTTTGAATTGGACAATAGTCTTTGAACCGGAGATGTTATTAACATTGACGACACTTGTATTTGGGGGCCATTTTGTCTTGAGGTATGTGGGGTGGGAGGGAAAAAAAGGATCAAGCTTGTTAAAGCAATAGAGCTCTGAATACCATAAAGAGAAAGAGAAGAACTGGACGCAGATGAACTGATGTGTATTGATTACTGTGTTGGCCCTTAGATAACTCGTGTATTACATACAAGGCTAAGAATAAAATAACAACTTAGAGAAACCTACGTAATTACACTTATAAGGATAAAAAGGTTGATAAGAAAATTAAAAAGAGTCCTACAAGTAAGAAGAGTCATATAGGTAACAAGAGTCTTAGATGCTAGCCGTTATTTGTTACACTGTGCGAACTCGAACGAGTGTGCATGTTTTGTCAACATTTAAATTTTAAAAAAAATCTGCTATAACATGTTAAATTGCATGTATAATATTATCTATAACTCAATCTTTTAAAAGTTAGTTTAGATTCAATCATCTGGTACCCAATGCCCGCTAATTTAAATTCACATCCGGTACCTATTATTGGAGATAAGGCCCTACATCTTTATGAAATTATCCTTAAAAATGTTTCTTGCAATACTTTTGTAGATTCTAAGAAGTGACATATCTTGACTTTGTACTTTGATTGGATATTCGTGGAAGTATTATAGAAACAAAAATGGTGTCACCAAAAACAAATTATGTTGCTTATCTGGTGTTCAAATTGGTAGATACGTCACATGAACTTGAGTATGCTAATTTAACTATTGCATTTGTTAATTATAAGAGTGAAACTGTGACTGAAGAACAAGCCAACATTGTGCAACTTTCAACATTTCCTAAACTAAGAGGAGATGGATGGATGGAAATAGAATTGGGAAATTTTAATAGCAAGGATAGTAGTGATGGTATTTTTCTAGAGAGTTTGTTTGAGATTAAACATACTTATTATAGATAAGTAGCCTCATCATTGAAGGAATTGAGTTTTGTCCTAAAATAATTGAATAAGCTGTTAAAATCTCAGATCCACCTCTAACAACTTAATCAAATATTTTTGAAAGAAACTCTATTCCTTCAATGATGAGGCCACTTATCCGTAATCAAGATATTTAATCTCTATCAATCTCTCTAGAAAAAGACCATCACTACTTTAGTACCTTCCTTGCTATTTAAATTTCCCATTTCTAATTCCATCCATCTATCTCCTCTTAGTTTGGGAAATGTTGAAATTTGCGTAGTATTGGCTTGTTCTTCAGTCGTTGTTTTACTCTTATAATTAACAAACATGATAGTTAAAGTAGAAGACCAATTTGAACACCAAATAAGCAACATAATTTGTCTTTGGTGACAATATTTTTGTTTCTCTTCTTCAATGAAAATCCAACCAAGGTACAAAGCTAAGATATGCCACTTATGAGAATACGCAGAAGTATTGCAAGGAACATTTTTAAAGTTAATAAGAAAAATATTTAGGGGTTCATATGCTTGAGTGAGGTCTCCCACCTAATAGAGTAGTTTCTAGGGTTGGGCCATCTTATTCAGTTTATAATAATTGCTATTAGATCATGTTGATTAATGCTTGAGGCCGTAACTCAAAGTAATAGCTTGGTAGAGAGCCAAGAGTGGTGGCTTGAACCAAGGAGGGGTAGAAGCTTTGACCAACCACAAGAGTGGTGGTCTGGATCTAAAAGAAGTGTCCTTTGGGAATTGCTGGAAACAGTTGGTTACTCATAACTTGAATTTTATTATTTCTATGTACGGACAAACTTTGGTCTTACACTCTTTACACTCAATTTTTCTGTTGCACTCCCTCTTTTCTTGAGTACACATGTTTCGTACTTCCTTCTTGAGCACACACTCTTTATATGAGTACACCTACAACTCTAACCACCTTTATTAGAAGGTAGTGATGAAATGATCTAGTGAATATAATATTCTTGAACTACTCATTCCACTTATTTCTTAATCTCATTTTCTAGATCAATGTATTTAGTTTTGGACTCTAAAACTCTCATTCTAGAGTTCTTCCTTCAATTCTCTACAAGTATTTAATATTATAGGTTCTTCTTTGAAATATCTTAGATATTATAATTTGGTGATGATTTTTTTAACACTCCCCCTCAACACCAATATAATTTATTCTCTGCACCATTTTGAATGATCCCGAGACTATTATTTTTGCTAAATATGTATTCAACAAAATATGAATAGTAAATACTATTAAAAATAATAGTAAAAACGAGATGGAAAGAAAAATTGAGCCCACCGAATTCACAATGTCCCCTTAAAAAAGTTAGTCACCTTAAGCACCAGAGTTTATGGAATATATCTTCCCAGGATATAATTATTTACTTCAACAAAATTGTAGTACCTCAAATTCCGTTGGTCTTTAAACTCACTCAACAAATGCAAATCAGACTTGAGATTTTAAGAAAAGAAGAGTAGAAAACTTTAAAATTGTACTTAGTATCTAAGGAAGAATGTGATATTTATAGCCACCAAGAACTGCTTCAATAAAAAAGATAATGTTTAGAAAAGTTGCACCCATTAAGAAGTAGCGAGGCGTGTGAGGTCTGGTCCGCACATGCGTAGTACTTCAAAAACAAAATGTTGGAAACTTCACTGTTAGGGTTGTCGGTTCATTTGCAGCCCATATTGTAACACCACATACTTCAAAAGAGCTAAATAGAGGTTCGTAAAAGTCACCCATCAATTTTTAGTTTTGGGTCAACTTTAAACGACCATATCTTTTACCACATAAAAAGTTAAGTGGACCATGACTTATCAAATCGAAGTTCCTTGTGTCCTCTTTTTAACGCCGCCAAGTTTGCTTAATTTTGAGCTCAGATTAAAACTTATGCCCATTTGATAAAAGTCTCTATCCTTAAGAATAAGGTATTTTGGTCTTTTCCTTTTTCCCATACCTTTTTCCCAATAGGCTTAGCACGTTTTTCCTCACCCTTTTAAGGGTCTAATAAGATGTTAAACCATTCTTTATCATTTTTAAATATTTATAAAAATAAGAGAAGAGTTCAAGAGTAGAAAGAGCTAGGTTTTGAGTGTTCGTCAAGATCCCATCCATTTTTGCCAAGAACATTGTTCTTTCCTGGTATGTAAGGCTTCTCACATTGTTGGACTTGTTCATCCTCATGCCATACATTTTAATTTATCCACGAAATTGTTGTATTCAAAGAGTTCTTGAGTAATTCTAGATTTTTGTTCAATTCTTGAACAATGGAGGCTGTGAATTCTTTTGTGTTGTTGATCTTTGGTAGAATATTTATTTCCCAAAAGTATTGTATGGGATTCCTTTTGTATTAGTATTAGGTTTGAGAATCAAGAAGATTTTAGGAGAATTCCCCCATTCTAAACTAGTTCGGACCTTATTTTGGCTTGAAAAATTCGTCAAAAATCTAGGCAGGGGTGTCGAGCGGCGCACCTACCATAGCGCAAGGACTTTGGCTCTGTAGTTTAGGATCTGGTGTCTCATGCCAGCAGTGTTCCCCTAACTCTGTTCAGTAATTTGGGGCCTAGCGCCCCACGCTAGCAGTACGCCAAGGTCACCTTATCCTTTTTTTTTGTGCTTCATTTCGACGTGTTCCTTTGAATCGTGACTACATTCTCTTATTTTTATTAGCTTCTTAAGTATCTATTCATCCTTGAGAGATCCTATATGTCCTATTAAAATGTCTTAATTTACATTCCAAACTAAAATGAGTTTAAGAGGAAAGTTCAAGAGGTCTTTTTGGGTCATTTTGAGAATTCTTTTGTAATCAACAATGGTTTTGAACTATGTCTTGAGAAATGAAAAGAGTCGTATTCATGATTGAGAAAGAGTATAAGGGAACTAAGTTTTCCTAAATGTAACACTTTTACATTTAAAGAGAGAAACATTGATTTCTAAATGAGTTTATGAGTTCAGAGATAATTTATAGTATTACCTCTTTTAAAAGGATCTTTTGAGTAATTACCTCAAATTGAGAAATAGTTAGGTTTTATACATTTGAGCATGAGTTTATATATTATTGGGAGTAGTACTGAGCACCATTATGGGGATGAGTTCAGACAACTCACATTCCTCAGAAATCATGTAGCCAACATGGGTAAAGGGCTGCACTTTTTTGACAATTCCTTATTGCTTTTAAGCATAGCTTAGTGGATCCACTTAGTTGATGTGTTCTATACCCCCAGCAAGGTATAAGACTATTCTAGAAGCGTGGGCGAGACACTTTATCATCACATAGCTCGTAGTGATGGTTGTCGGTTAGAGAATCTTTTAAATAAGTGTAAAAAATAACTTATTGTATCTTTTTGCTTCTCGAGTTAATATTATTGTTTTATAAAGCTTTAAATAATGCATCTATTATTATTGCTATTATGTTGGTGTTGAGTTGAGGTGAGTATGTCTTCCAGTCTTATCAGTTCAATTATCTATGCTTTCAGTTCCCCTTGCACGCTCGTACATTTAATGTACTGATGTCATTCAACCGACATCTTATTTATGATACAAATACAGGTGTTTAGGGTTATCAACATGCGCTTCGTTAATACCATTTACACTCCACCTAACTTTGGTGAGCGTCCTTGCTTTCCAGAGTGCTTCACACTTATTTCCTGTTTTGTTAAGTTGGCAAGGGTTCTGTCCCGACATCTATCTTAGTATTTAGAGGCTTAATATTTAGTTAGAAGTTGAGGATTCTCACATTATTTTCCTTGTTGATGTTTTGAGACCTTCAGACAGTTACTTATGTTTTATTAAGTATTACCAGATGTTCATTTGAGTTATGTTATAATTGAGACATTTTAAGTGTTATTGTGCACTTGGAGTCCCATTTTTCTTGAGTAAGTCTTCTGCTAAGTAGTAAGCCAGACCAAGGGTTCACTTGAGGACCAATGATGATTCTCTAGTGCCGGCCACATCAAAGGGTGTAGGCTCGGGGTGTGATGAACTTGGTAACAGAGCATAGAGTTAAAGAGTCCTAGGGTGTCTATGAAGCCATGTCTGTAGAGTCATTTTTATCGGTGTGAAGCGCACCAGATCTATAATTAAGAGGCAACAACATTTAGGAAACATTTCACTTTCTTCTTATTCTTGTTTGTGTGATTGAGTTCAACTCTATAAAAGTTTCCTTTAACTCGTGCTTGTGCGTATCTTTTCAGATCATACCTCTACGAAGAGTTGTTCGAGGACGTCCTACTAGTAGGAATATTAATCCTCAAGGTTAAGAGGTTCCCAATGCACCAGAGGTAAAACCCCCTTAGGGAAATGTCATCAATGATAGATTCAGGAATGTTATTCAGATGTTAACTCAGGTTTTGGAAAATCAAGCTGGTCAACAAAGATTGGGTCTTCAAGATGTGGCTGATACGTCCAAAATCCATGAATTTTTGAGAATGAATCCCCAAAGTTCACAGGGTCGAATATCACTGAGGATCCGAAAAACTTTGTGGAAGAACTTCAGAAAGCGTTTGAGGTTATGTGTGTTGTCGATCTAGAGCGAGTGGAGTTAGCTTCATACCCGCTCAAAGGTGTTGCTAAAATATGGCATGAACAATGGAAGAAAAGCAGGGTAGATGGGGCACCACTTTTGAGTTGGGCATTGTTTGAAGGTGCCTTCTTGGGGTGCTTCTTTCCCCACGAGCTAAGGGAATCAAACGTAATAGAATTTATGAATTTGAAACAGGAGTCCTTGAGTGTGCAAGAGTATAGCATCAAGTTCTCTCAGTTATCCCCTATGCTCCGGAGATGGTGGCTTATATGAGGAGCATGATGAGTTTGTTTATGTATGGGTTATCCCAATTGTCAAGTAAGGAAGGTAAAACGGCTATGTTGATAGGGGACATGGACATAACCAGACTTATGATGCATGTGCAACAAGTTGAGGAAGATAAGTTGAAAGATAGGGAAGAGTTCTGTAGTAATAGGGCTAAGACAACAAGTTATGCGTCCGATCAACAGAAAATTTGAAATATAAATCGGTCATCCTTTCAGCAAAGGCCAACTAGGCCTGCTTCATCATCAACTAGTGCGTCAACACCAAAGAACAGAAATGGTTTCAGGAACCAGAACTCCTACAATTTTAGAGCTAGACCTACTCAGTCTTAGGATAGTGTGGCACAAGGGGTAACTTGGACCCCCACATGTGCTAAGAATAGCAGAAACCACCTAGGAGCGTGTCGTGATGGCTCTAATGGATTCTTCAAGTGTGGTTAGACGGGTCACTTTATGAGAGAGTGCCCTAAGAAAATGCAAGGTAATGGGGCCAATATAGCTTAATCTTCTTTAACAACTCCTATAGATGAAGCTTCTATAAGAGAAACTATTTTAGGAACAGGTAGAGGAGCAAACCGTCTGTATGCTATTACTAGTTGCCAAAAGTAGGAGTACTCACCAGATGTTGTTACCGGTATGCTTAACGTCTTTACTTTTGATGTTTATGCATTACTTGATCATGGTGTGAGTCTGTCTTCTGTGACTTCTTATGTAGACATGAGGCACAATATTTTACCCGAATGATTTATTGAGGCCTTCAGTGTTTCCACACCTGTTGGTTACTCTATTCTAGTAGAAAGAGTTTATCGTGATTGTATCATCTCTGTCAATCACAAGGACTCCATGGCTAACTTGGTCGAGCTAGACATGGTGGACTTTGATGTTATTTAGGTATGGACTGACTTCATGCTTGTTATGCCTTGGTTGATTGTAGAGTTCGAGTAGTCAAGTTTTAGTTTCCTAATGAGCCAGTTTTAGAGTGGAGGAGTAGTTCAATAATGCCTAAGGGTCGTTTCATTTCATACCTCAAGGCCAAAAAGTTAGTCTCTAAGGGGTGCATTTATCACTTAGTCCTAGTTAATGACTCTAGTGTTGAGACACCTCTTATTCAGTTAGTTCCAGTTATGAGTGAGTTTTTGGAGATATTTCCCGATGATCTTCCCGAAGGCCCTCTTAAGAGAAATGGAGTTCGAAATAAAAATTCATCATGATAATCTCTGAAGAACACAAATACAATTGAGAAATGGAAACAATTAGCGTCCTTGCAACGAAATTGAGAAAACTTAACCAAAGTGAAAGAAGATCAGGAAATATAGAGCTAGATAGAAGGAGATGGGAAACTTAGACTAACAAGGGAGATGAGAGGAAACACTCTTTTCTTAACAATTTTCATAATCCCTAAAACACATATCACTACCCTTTTTTTTGGAACCGTTTCATGCCCACTACTCAACCCGGATTCCAAATTAACCTGGCCCTATTGCTCGTTCTCGGCCCAATAGCTCTTGTCAGCCCAATAACAACTTGTATGACATTAGTATCTACATTGGGCTGGACTTGGTTCATAACAATACTCCCGTCGTCATTAAGAACCTTGTCCTCAAGGTTCAAGGCAATAACAATGGAAATAGCATGCTCCTCACCAATTGCCTCAGATAACAGTAGCTGAGTAGATTGACCAATCTTGACCCATTTAAAAGTCACATTACCTGCAACATAGATGCACTCAAAATCACACATGCAATTTATATTAATCATTGGACACACACTAGTATGAGTATCAACCCAAAATGAGATGTCATCAGGAGAAATATATATCATTTTCAAACACCAATAAGCACATTGATCTGTTGACACTTTTTGATGCTGCATTATAACTTCAACAGTTAAATATTTGTCAATCCATGCACCAAGTGGTTTCGTCATTGATATTGTGATTTTGTGCACTACTTGAAACAATGAATAGTCCCAAATAAAACCAAATCACAACTCACTATTTGGGATGAAGTTTTTGCACTGAACATAGGCATGTTCATAGGCATGTTGAAAGCCATATTTCTGAGATTTGAGTGAATCTGTACTAACCAAGGAGGTAAAATATACTCTTGACCATAAACCAACACAATTGTCGTTTTAGGCACACTGATAGGTACCATAAGAATTGTGCAGACAATTGACATATATTAGCCATTATTGTGGGGTTGTCCATTATAAACAGGTCTCTCCTGCTTTGGCTCCAGTAACGCAGCATAAACAAGAGTAAGAACACAAAGCTTAATATCACTAGGCATATCCTTAGCTTCCACGCACATATATATATCAAGTAAAACTTGCCATCCCTTATCTTGTGACTAACTCAACCACACATAAGAAAATACCAAAAGTCCCCTTAATGTCGTCTTCCTCCTTTTTTTAGATTGAGTACTCTCTTTCAAGTGAGCATCAAAAACGTAATGAAAAAGTCGAGAAGTAATATCAATAAATTCGAGCAATAGGTGTGCCTCGGTGGTCTCCATAAGACCATTTTGGTGCATAGTCTTGGAACTGATTCCCAGATCCCACACACAATTAACCTTCACCGTTCCACCAACCGTAACGATGAACAGATTCACTCCGGCATCCATAGAAAAGAAACATTCAGCATGTCTTATTCCCTCATTAAATTTTTCCTGTTTAACATCATTCCTCACGTCATAAGATTGAATCTCACTCTTTGAAACACCACCCTTATTCTCAAAAAGTAGTTTATCAAGATATAGATCCTCAATTATTGTAAGTTTCAGGAAAATTATGTCAGCATACATTTTGTCAGATGCCACCAAATCAATTTTATGTCTAGAAAAGCCACTACAAGGAGAGTTGGCATCTAAATACCTCATTGGTAGGGCGTGTGTGGATTGTGAGGGCGACACTATAGGTTCTCGACCACCAAAAGTAATAAACAAATACTCTTTGTCTGTTAAGTGCAGTTGCTGAATAGTTCGTGTTTCTTTAGGTGTTTCAACTAGCACCCCAACCAGTAACAAAGTAAACATAACATTGGATACCTTCCAAGCTTCATTGGATATTGTGTCGAACACTTGGTGCACCTTTGAATTGCCCGATTCTTTAACTAGGACGTAACTCGCCAACACGTCGAGCAACCAATTGTGAGCTGCTCCTTCACAAGCTGTTTTTGAGTCGTCCCCACTGCTATAACAACTTGAGCACATAATGGCAAAAAATTGGACATTGCCACCTTGAGCGCCAATAATAGGAAGATAATCATTCTTATCAAAGTCCGTTGCAGATAAATGATCACCACATTTCCTATGTCTAAACACGAAGGTAATGGACTGAGAAACATATTGCCCAGTGTCAAACCAATAACAAGTGGGTAAGCCATCTGTCATGCTCTCAATTACTAGAGCCCCAAAATGGGCAAAAAATGACTGATTGAATAGGCTTGGATAAGACTCAGCAATCTCATCCTCATATCACGAGGGATAAGGGAGATCTCACCATCAACTCTTATTGGTGCATCAAAGTTAGAACTCAAAGTCTCATGGAAAACAGAATTTTCAGTCACTACAAGCTTTAGATTTGCGAATTGGTCCTGTAGGGTGGACTCATTTCGCTGGAGACTTCCACCAAACACTATGTCTGTATTAGTTTCAAGACATTCATCTTCCGCAACATTTGATTTCCTAGAGTGCATATCACCACGATAATCAATTTCAACACACCAAGTAGGTGTACTTACCACCTCAGTTACTTGCAAAGGAATTTGCAACCCCATTGAATTATCCTCTACCAAGTCAAATGCCATGTCAAATTCATGGACCGAGTCTTCAATCGGGTGAGAATTTTCATCAAACACCTGGTCTGCATGACCTGAATGTTCATCTCCCATGACCGAATCTGTCCCAACTAAAAGGAAGTTTGTATCGATCAAAGTGTCAAGATGTACCTCAAAATTATTTGCAATGCTTGAATGTCCATCACCCAAAGCAGAGGCAATCTCTTCGCTATCCCTCGTAGTAGCACTGTCAAATGCATCTTCTATTGCAGCCTCTTGAATTATTGTTGGTGACAAGCCCGTGATATTGGAAATACTGGAAGTTGGGATTGGGTGTTGTCAAGTTGCTTAGACATAACTGAAAAATTGTCTTGCACTTTCTGTAGCAAAGTAAGAATAGTCGTGATTTGCGATTATGCAACTGGAGACTCTGGGGTGGTTTGTGCTCGAAAGCACAAAGATAACTTTTCCTTGAAATGCTTCCAATCCCAAAATTGTTTGTTGCGATACATCCAACGGAACCAGTCAAGTGCCTCACCATCGAGATCGAAGAAAGGATGAGGTAGCCAATAATTCTCTGGGAAGCCAAGGTCCGCGAAGTATCGTTCGGCTCGAAAGATCCAGTCATCTGGATTACCCGTGCCGGTGAATCGATCTAAAACCACCATTGCCCTTAGAGTACGAAAATGAAAGCACCAATGTAACAACTCAAGTTACCACACAACGAGGATATATATTATAATCGTTGAAGAAAACAAATACAATTGAGAAATGGAAACAATTAACGTCCTTGCAACGAAACTGAGAAAACTTAACCAAAGGGAAAGAAGATCAGGAAATATAGAGCTAGATAGAAGGAGATGGGAAACTTAGAATAAGAAGGGAGATGAGAGGAAACACTCTTTTCTTAACAATTTTCATAATCCCTAAAACACATATCACTACCCTTTTTGTTGGAACCGTTTCATGCCCACTACTCAACCCGGATTCCAAATTAACCTGGCCCTATTGCTCGTTCTCGGCCCAATAGCTCTTGTCAGCCCAATAACAACTTGTATGACATTAGTATCTACATTGGGCTGGACTTGGTTCATAACAATAATCTCTATCCCGCCATATAGAATGGCTCAAGCTGAGTTAAGAGAGTTGTTGAGAGATCTTCTTGATAAGGATTTCATCCGACGTAGTGTCTCACCTTAGGGCGATTCGGTCTTATTTGTGAGGAAGAAGAATGGTTCTTTTAGGATGTGTATCGATTACCGCCAGTTGAACAAGGTCACCATAAAGAATAAGTATCCCCTTCCAATAATTGATGATCTTTTAGACCAAATTTAGGGTACCACTTGCTTCTCTAAGATAGACCTCATATCTGGCTATCATCAGTTGAAAGTGAGAGAAAGTGACATCCTGAAGACAACATTCAGGACCCGTTATAGTCATTATAAGTTCCTTGTGATGTCTTTTGGCTTGAGCAATGCTCCTGCATCATTCATGGATCTTATGAACAGAGTGTTTAAGTCGTATGGATGCCGAATTTTCTAAGTGTGAGTTTTGGCTTGAATCTATGGCATTGTTTGGACATATTCTATCCGGAGGAGGGATTAAAGTTGACACAAAAGATTGAAGTAGTGCAGAACTGGCCAAGACCGACATCTCCAACTGATATAAGGAGTTTCTTGGGGTTGGATGGGTACTACAAAAAGTTTGTCGAGAGGTTTTCATCTATTTCATACCCTTTGACTAAGTTGGCTCAAAAAACTTCGAAGTTTCAATGGCCTGAAGCTTGTGAGAAAAGATTTCAGCAATTGAAAACTCGGTTGACTATTGCTCTAGTGTTGACCCTACCAAAGGGTATAAAAGTCTTTGTTGTTTATTGTGATACGTTTAGAGTTGGACTTGGGTGCGTATTAATGAAAAATAGTAAGGTCAATAGCCTATGACTCTAGACAACTTAAGATTAACGAGAAGAATTACATGACTCATGATCTCGGGTTGGCAACAGTAGTGTTTGGTCTCACTATATGACGTCACAATCTCTATGGTGTTCATGTAGATTTGTTCACTGACCACAAAAGTCTCCAATATGTTTTCAGCCAAAAAGAGATTAATCTAAGACAAATGAGGTGGTTGGAGTTGCTCAAGGAATATGACATGAGTATCCTCTATCACCTAGGTAAGGCTAATGTTGTTGCTGATGCTTTGAGCAAGTTGTCCATGAAAGTACTGCTTATGTAGAGGAAGGCAAGAAAGAATTGGCTAAGGAAGTTTATACACCTTCCCGTTAGGGAATTTATTTGTTAGATTCCAATGAAGGTGGAGTTGTAGTGATGAATGGGGCTGAAGTCTGAAGTGAAGGAGAAACAAGACAAAGACCCTTTTTATTTGAACTAAAGGCAAATATTCATAAGCAAAAGTAATGGATTTTGAACAACGGGGAGATGGTGTGTTCAGATATCAAGGTAGATTGTGTGTACCAAAGGTGGATGAACTTCAAGAGAGGATCATGGTAGAAGCTCATAATTCCAGACACTCGATCCATCCCGGTTCCACAAAAATGTACCATGACTTGAAAGAAGTGTATTGGTGGAGTAGCATGAAGAGGTGCATTGCAGACTTTGTTGCAAAGTGCCCAAATTGCCAACAAGGTAGAACACCAAAGGCCCGATGGTATGACTCGAAACATAGATCTTCCAGAATGGAAGTGGGATATTATTAATATGGATTTTACTACCGGCTTACCACAGTCTCGCAGGTAGCATAATTCGATTTGGGTGATTGTAGATCGGATGACTAAATCATCCCATTTCTTATCGGTAAAGACTACAAATTTAGCAGAGGATTATGCTAGATTATACATTCAAGAGATAGTTCGACATCATGGATTTCTTGTGTCCATCATTTCAAATAAGGGTGCATAATTCCCCGCTCATTTTTTTAATTCTATCCATAAAGGTTTGGGTTCGAAGGTAAATCTGAGTTATGCTTTTCATCCTTGGGCTGATGGCCAAGCAAAGCGCACAATTCAGACCTTAGAGGTATGTTGAGGGCATGTGTCATAGATTTCAAAGTTAATTGGGATGAACACTTGCCTCTCATAGAGTTTGCTTACAGTAGCAGCTATCACTCCAGTATTCAAATGGCTCCCTATGAGGCTTTTTGTGGACGAAGATGTAGATCTCTTATTGGCTAATTTAAGGTTGGTGAAGCTGAGTTGATAGGACCAGACTTGGTTCATCAAGTTATGGAAAAGTGAAAACAATTCAGGAGAGGCTGAAAATAGCGCAAAGTCGTCAAAAATCCTATACAGATGTTAGGAGAAGAGACTTGGAATTTCAGGTTGATGACTGGGTCTATTTTAAGGTTTCACTTATGAAGGGTGTTATGAGATTTGGTAAGAAGGGAAAACTTTGTCCTCGATACATTGGTCCTTATAGGTTATCCAAGAGGGTTGGCAACGTAGCTTATGAGTTGGAGCTAGGGCTGGCAGGGGGACGGGGACGGGGACTGGGGGATGTGACGAAGGGGGACGGGACGGGACTGGGGACGGTGCTGCTGGGATTTGGCCGGGACCGGGATTGGGGGACAAAATAAGTCCCATCCCGTCCCACTATATATATGGGATGGGACGGGTTTTAGGGGGACGGGACGGGACAGGGGATTTTTTATTTTTTCTATACTTATTTATTTGTATTGAAATTATATGTTATTGAATAACATTTTTAGTTTATTTGATTTTTTTTCAATAACATTTTTAGCTAATAAATAATGCTTAAGTTTCAAATTTCAAAATTCAAAATTCAAATTTTAATTTCAAACTTCAAATTTCAAATTTCAAATTTCAAATTCAACTTTCAAATTTCAAACTTCAATTTTCAATTTTCAAATTTCAAATTCAATTTTCAAATTTCAAATTTGAGAAGTTCCAATTTGTATTTTAAATATTTTAAAGTAATTTAAACTTGAAATTTCGATTTTAAATTAAGTATTTTAAAGTTAGTTTAGTATATATGTAAATATATATGAATATATTAAAATTAAAATGCAAGACAATAGTTATATAAAAAAGACTTGAATAAAGCATTCAAATTTATTCAATAAAATCTAATTGGAACTTAAAACTTAGAAGTTACAATTTACAAATATTAGTGGAGTAACTAATCTATGCAGCCACCTTCTAGGAACGATTCTGTTTCAATAAGTTCTCATATGTAAAACTAATATTTGTTACAAATATTAGATGAGTAACTAATTTACGCAGCCACCTTCTAGGAAGGGTTCTGTTTAAATTAGTTCTCGAATGTAATCTAATATTTGTATTGTCCTTTAAAATTCAATTCTAATTGTCGCATCATATCGACGGTGAAATCCTCTGGTGTTGGAAATGCAACCCTCCGCCTCCTCCACCATGCTAATAAGTCTTCATTGCCATATCCGTCTTCCACTGTTTCTAAAGATTGATTAAGGTATTCTTCGAAATCATCACGGTTAGTAGAATTAAGACCAAGATAACCTCGCATATAACTTGAAATTCTAGCTTTACTCTGAGGATTAGAAGTTTGACCAACTTCTCCTTGAGTATTTCTTGTAGTTCTATATTTTTCATACAAAACTTTTGCTTCTAATTTTATGCTAGACTTACACATTTCACAAGTTGGGTTTATTTTCGGTAAAATTTATAAAGTATTATAAAAAGTATCAACAAGTCCCTGCACACCTCGTAATTTATAGTCAGGATGAAGTAAAGTAGTAGTTAAAAAAATTTGAGGAATAGGAAAAAAATATTTTAAAAATTTTTCAATCATACCTTCATTTGCAACTCTAAATTTTTCAATTTTTTTGTATTTAGAAAATTGAATTGAAATAGCACAAATATTTATTAATACTGATGAAATAGTAGGATAATAAATTCCAGAAAACATGGTTGTAGAATCATAAAAAAGTCTTAAAAATTCTAATAGTTCATTACTTTCTTCCCAATCTTCTTCACAAATTATTTCTAATGGTCAGCATTATGAGCATTAAACACCATTTGTATGGGTCCTTTATATTCGTAAGCAACTGAAAACATTTCGTAAAAAGAATTCCACCTTGTTTCAATATGTCTTGGAATTTTTCTTGGTGGCAAATCACATAGTACACAACGCTCATTAAATTCCCTAATTCTAGCAGGTCTATGAGCATAAAAAATCCAGGCAACAACATATTCAATTTTTAGATAATCACATTCAAATAATGAAATACCATTTTGTACAACTAAATTTAATACTTGTGCAACACATCTAACATGAAAATCATTAATATCAATTGGACATAATCTAACTTTTAACATACTAGCAGCGTTTGTATTATTAGATGCATTATCTAATGCGACAGACATTACTTTATCTATAAGCATGTAATAATCTAGAACACTCAAAATATTTGAAGCTAAATATGCACCGGTTTTTTTCTCTACACATTCTTTATAACTTAAGATTCTTTTTTGCGAATTCCAGTTATTCTCAATCCAATGTGTTGTAATAGTTAAATAATCATGTCCATTAACACTACGACCCATGTCCGAAGTTATAGACACTCTACAATCTAATATGTTAAATATACAACGAAGTTATTGACAATGTTTACCTTGATATTCAAAAACATCAGATTTAACAGTATTTCTTGAAAAATCTCTGTAATTAGGATTATAAGTTTGTTGAATATATTCAATAAAACCGGGATGTGAAGGAAAACTATAAGGTAAACCACAAATAGAAACCATTTTAGCTAAATTTTCGCGATCTCTTTCCTTATTATATTTACGTTATGTTAGTGGACCACCGGGGTTAGAAGGATCTAATGTTCCTTGAACCATGTTAGAAGCCCCTACCGATTCATTAACATTAATATCAAAATCATTAACTGGAATTCCTTTTTTTCTATCGGCTAATGATTTAGCTTCTTTATATTGAATCGGCACACAAAATAACAAATGTCTATTTAAGTCCCCCGTCCCACCTTGACCTCCACCTTATTTATGTTTAAAAGGTTTCTTACACTTATTACAAATAGCAATAGAGTTTTCCTTATCTAAAGTCATAAATTGCCACACAACAGAAGTTTTAGGGAGTTGATACTACACCTTCTCCCTTGTAGGAGGTATACGGGGTGGGTGTCCAGAATTTTGCTCCGTTGAATTTGTAGTTTCATTTGGAACTTTTATCACTGGACTAGTAGGTGTATCTTCTAATTCATCTTCTCCCGAACCAACTTCTACTTCTTCACCTGAATTTTCATCAAGATAAGGATTAATATCACCATAAATTTGTTGTAAAAGTTCATGATCGAGTTGAGCATTTGAATCAATATCATAAGAAGTATTATCAACATAAGTAGAATCATTTGTATTAAATCTAAATCTAGACATTGATTTAGAAGAAGTACCACCACATTTACTCTTATTTTTTTCCTTACTACTTTTTTTATTAAAATTAAATAATTTACTAATGCCACTTGGTTCTTTCTCTTTTCCTTTACCGGTATCTTTTTTGTTAGAACTCATATTTAATTATATGTAAAGTGTAATATAAAAATAATAATAACACAAAAATTAATGACGAAAAATAAAATATAAATATTATGAAACGAACGTACCAAACGTCTGCATTAATAACAGACGTTATAACCGATTCTTGAAGCTTGTAGTTTGTTGTAACTTGTAATTTGGAACTCCAATACTTGATAGCAAATATGAGAATTATATATATTATGATATAATATGAAAATTTAGAATTGAAATATATGTATTATGATATAATATGAGACTTAAATAGAATAAACAATTGAGACTTAAGATTGAGAGGATATAAAAAATAGATGAGAGAATAGATGATTTGGTAAGAAATAATATGGGATAGAGGGGTATTTATAATATTAAAAGTGGGTTAAAGTGTATTTATGATAACTTGAGGGTTTAAATTAAAGTATTAAAAGTAGGGGTGGTAGGGGGTGTTGGGAAAGGGAAAAAAAAGGTGAATAAATCCATTGGGGGGGCCCACTAGCCATTGCCCCAATGGATATAATTCACAAAAAAAAGGGACCCCGCGAACCGACCGGTTCAGTCGGGCCGGGTCGACCGGGCTCATAGGGTGAACCGGCCCCTAACCGGTACCCTATCCCGAATCCCTCCCAACCCGCAAAAATGTACGGGGCCGGGTCCGGTGAGTCGGTTCTCGAACCGGTCACCCTGCCAGGCCTAGTTGAAGCTACCGTCAGAGTTAGGAGCAGTTCATCTAGTATTTCATATCTCTATGCTAAAGAAATGTTTAGGAGATCCTTCAGTAATTGTAAGTACCAACACTATTAGTATTAAAGATAACCTATCTTATGAGGCTATCCTTAATAAGATAGGTTATGAGTTGGAGCTATCGTCAGAGTTAGGAGCAGTTCATCCAGATTCTTGATCGTTAGGTTTGCAAGTTGAGAACCAAAGAAGTTGCATCGGTCAAGGTTTTATGGAGGAATTAATTTGTTGAGGAAGCTACTTGGGAGGCCAAGGATAATATGAAAAAGAGATACCTTCACCTCTTTACTTCCGAACCATTTCTAGACCAAAGTACTAACTTTCTGTAAAGTACTCTTTAAGTTGTTTGTTGTGTTTATGTTGATCTCATGATGTGTGTTTGAGATTGGGTTGTTAGACACTTTCCACCCCTATTCTACTTAGTGTGATCTCATTCGAGGACGAATGTTCCCTAAGGGGAAATATTGTAAACGTCGGACTTTGAAAGAGCTAAATAGAGGTTCGTACAAGTCACCCATAAGTTTTTAGTTTTTGGTCAATTTCAAACAATCATATCTTTTAGCACATAAAAGTTAGGTGGCCCATGACCTATCAAATCGTAGGTCTTTGTGTCCTCTTTCCAATGCTGCCAAGTTTGCCTAATTTCGAGCTCAGGGTAAAAACCTATGCCTGTTTGAGTGAAACCTCTCTAATCAAGACATCTCATTCGTTTTAGAAAAGGGTATTTTGGTCTTTTTCTTTTTCTCACTAGGCTTAGAACATTTTTCCTTACCTAAATAAGGGTCTAATAATATGCTACACCATTCTTTGTCATTCCTAAACACTTAGAAAGATGAGAGAAAAGTTCAAGAGGAGAAAGATCTTGGTTTTGAGCATTCGTCAAGATCCCATCGATTTTCTTCAAGAACATTGTTCTTTACAGGTATGAAAGGCTTCCCACAGTGTTGGACTTGTTCGTCCTCACGCCAAACGTCTGAATTTATCCACGAAATTGTTGTATTCAAAGAGCTCTTGAGTAATTCTTGATATTTGTTTGAATCTTGAACAATGGAAATTCTTGAATAATGGAGGTTGTGAATTCTTTTGTGTTGTTAATATTTGGTAGAAGTTTGATTTCCCAAAAGGATTGTATGGAATCCCTCTTGTATCAGTGTTGGGTTTGAGAATGAAGAAGAGTTTAGGAGAATTTCCCCAATTCTAAATTAGTTGGGACCTTGTTTTGGCATGAAAAATTCGTTAGAAATCTAGGTAGGTGTGTGGGGAGGCGCACCACCCATAGCGTCAGGAATTTTGCTCTGTAGTTTGGGGCTTGGCGCCCGATGTCTGCAGTGCTCCCCAAACTCTGGTCAGTAGTTTGGGGCCTGGCGTCCCACACCAGTAGTACGCCAAGGTCACCTGATCCTTTTTCTTTCAGTGCTTCATTATGGACGTGCTCCATTGAATCACAACTACGTTATCTTTTTTGTATTAGCTTCTAAAGTCCCCATCCATCCTTGAGAGATCCTATATGTCCTAATCATATGTCTTATTTTACATTCCAAACTAAAGTGAGTTTAAAAGGAAAGTTCAAGGAGGCATGATTTGAAAGATACACGCAAGCACAAATTAGAAAGAAACTCGCACAAAAAGAGTATGAAAGAAGTGAGATAGTTCTTAAATGTCGCAGCCTCCTAATTGTAGATGTGGCGCGCTGATAACTAGGACACTACAGACACATCATCATATACATCCTAGCACTCTTGAACTTTGTGCTCTGATACTAAGTTTGTCATACCCCGAGCCTACACCCTAGACGTTGCAGGCACTCGAGAACCATTGCTGACCCCAAGTGAATCCTTGACTTGGCTTAACTCTCAGCGGAAGACTTACTCGACATTAGATGATCTCCAAAGTAAAACTTTAACTCAACTACCTCAAATAATAAACACAGAAATGTATAAGAACATTCAACTTGCCAAATGAAGGCAACTCGAGTCTCAAACATTAACGATGGAAATGAAAAAGACTCATAAACTACTACTGTCTATCTATGAAGCCTCTAATACTATCAAGGATATCAGGACAAGACCCCCGATGATCCTAACAAAACTGAAATAATATAAATAAATAAGGGATCCTCCGGAAGCTAAGAGGCTCACCAAACCACTCTGGGTTGCAAGTGGTATCAACAAAATGCTTGTTGATGACCCTAATCTCCTGTACCTTCATTATGAAAAGATGTTGACCAAATGGTATCAGTACATTAAATGTACGAGCATGCTAGGGGAACCTAAACATAACATAAAATCTTGAACATAGAAAGAATAAAACATACTCAACTCATCTCTAACTCAACTCAACCTCAACTCATGGATACTCAACTCAATATAGTATAAAAACAATAATAACTATGTAATTTATATAAAGCATTTAAAATAGTAGGTAACGACTCAATGTATTTAAAAATACAATAGTAACTCTTATTTGGGAGATTATCTAATCGACAACCATCACCTTGAGCTATGTGATGATACAACGTCTCGCCCACGCTGCCAAAACTTTTCTATACCTTGCCGAAGTATAAGACATCCTCAACTAAGTGGATCCACTAAGCTATGATTAAAAATCAACAAGGAATCATCTAAAAAGTATAACCCTTTCTACCCAGGTTGGCTATATGGTTTATGAGGACTTTAAGTTGTATGAACTCGTCCCCATATCTGTGCTCAATACTACTCCCAAAAATATAACTCAGCTCATATGTTTAAAAACATTTCGTCATCCTCAAGCTTTGAGATTATTACTCAAAAGGTTCTCTTAAAAGAGGTTATACTCAAAAACTCCTCATGAACTCATTTGGAAATCGGTGTTTCCTCTCATTTTAAATGTAAAAACATTTACTCTTGGGAATACTTAGTTCCCATATATTCATTTTGAAAAAAAAATGAAATTCAACTCTTCTTATCCTCAAACTCAAGTACTCAAGTCTTAAAACAAGTTTTTAAAAGACTTCTCAAAATGATTTGAAAGAACTCTGAAGACTATACTCTTAACTCTACCTTGAATTTGAATTATGAATTCAAGGGTTATGATTCATGTTATGAAGGATCTCTTGATTTTTATACATAATTTAGAGTAGTTAGAATTAAAAGGGAGTAAAGGTACAACTTAAAATAACTCAGACAGGTCAAACGACTGAAAAGGGAGGGGGCTGGCGATTGCATCGCACTGAGTGGCGCAGGGCGCCGACCCCTAAACTTCAGAGGCGCAGTTCTGGCGCACTGCAGGCGCGTCTCGCTAGCCCCTGCCTAAAAAATCCGATGAATTTTTATTTCTTGTTTTCTGTCCCTAATTCTCCTAGAATCAAGTGGTTTCTTCCAAACCCTCATAGATTCGTTTACTCAACTTATTTACATGAAAATTTAATCAAAAACCCTCAAGAATAATGGTCATTCATAAGATCCTCGCATCAAGAACTCCACCGAACATCAAAATTCAAGAACGAATGTAACACCCCGCTATTTGAAAGAGCTAGAATTAGAAAGAACCATTTTTTGAAAGAATAAAAAATCTAAAATTTGGCAAGTATGTTAAGTATGAGTTTTGGGTCAACTTCAAACGACCATAACTCCTAGTACAAGATGAGTTAGGTGGGCTATAAGATATCAAATAAAAGGTCTTTGAATTATCTTTCCAATACCGCCAAGGTTGCTAATTTCTTGTATGAGGGTGGTATGCCAGTTTGATGTTGGGCTGTATGGATAAGGAAATTCAACCGAATTTTAGAGGGGTATTTTGGTCTTTTCATTACCCAATTAATTTATTTCATTTTTAGAAACTTATTTGGGGTATAAACTGAGTTAGTTCAGTTTGCGCATTCCAAAATTATGCTTGGGCTTTGAGAGAAGAGAAAGAGGAGAAAAGAGGAGATAAGGTCAAGATTTCTTTAAGATCATAATATTTATACAACACCCCGGAAACTATTAGGCTTAACTAGAGCTTGTCGTAACTGTTAGAGTCGTAAAATTTGTTTCTCATACTTAGAATGAAATGTTTAAGGGTTAAACGTAAAGTTACGACTCCCTAAGGACCAACCAAGGGTCCTTGAGGAGGACCCTAAAGTCTACCCTCAAAGCTGCCCAAACAGTGACCCACGGATGGGGACCTACGGGGCGTAGGTGCATCCACGCCACATGGGTGAGCTCCGTAGCTCAAGTACCATTTCAAAAAGCCACAGACCATGAATTATGCCCAACCAGGATGGGCTGTGGTCCCACCCATGGTCCGTGGGTCGTGGGTCATGCCTGCAAGCTGTCCCAGAGTCAGTTTAGGGTAGGGGCTTTTAGTTAATTTCCTTTTTAGTTAGTTTGATGTGGGGTCATTTTATATTATTTTAATACACCTATATAAGTATTTTTAAGTCATTAACCAACCCATTCACTTCATAAAATCCCAAAACCCAAATCCATAACCAACTTTCCCCAAATAAACTCTCTCTAAAACTCCAAGGAAGAAGAAGAAGAAAGGTGAAGCTAGGGTTGAAGAATCAAGCTATTCCTCCTCAAATTCATAGGAAATCTTCAATAAGGTATGGTAGATCTTCATCCATGGGTAGCCTTCACCCATGGATCCCCCTTAAAATCCCCAATTTCAAAGTTAGAAAACCCAAAAGTTAGGGTTTGACTTCAATCTCATGGATTCCTTTCAAATTAATTTTTAAAGGTTGTATTATGTTTGTTTATGAATATATTGATGATTTTAAGTTGAATTCCTCAAGAATCTATGAATTCCCCTACTTTCTCAATTTGGTATTTAAAGTGTGGGTATTGATTGATGCAAGTAGAATGTTATAGAATTATGAATGTAATGAATTGATTACATGAATTATGTTAATATCCATGCCTAATGCAGTAATTCTAGGTGTGTTGATTGAATGTGATCTATGGTCCTTGAAGGGAAAATTATGAGAGTTATGTATGATCATGATATGTATGTACATTCTTTATGAATACTTTGAGAGAAATATGATTATGACTATGATGTAATTGTGGTGTTGTTGAAAGGCTATTCTCTCTCTCTCACGCACACTTATGGATGAAGTTTATATGGTTATGATAATGATGATGTGTTGATTGAAATGTTATTCTCAATTATACACTTGTGAATGAATATGCCATATTATGAAAGGCTCTTATCACCTAAATGAATTGATAGGTTAAGGGGACCCTTTCATGTGTAATTAATGAGCTATTCTAATGATGCACCTTAAATCAGTAGACTAATGGCATCCCTTTCATGAGTGACTAATGAAGTATTTTAAGGCTTGTCTTGAATCGGTAGGCCAATCTAATGATGTACCTTGAATCGGTAGGCTAAGGGCACCTTTTCATGAGTAATGATGTTAATAGAGAATTAACTACTCCATGGGGAAATAATGCTTAGTACCGAGTGGATATTGAATATGAGATAGAGGCGCTCCCGTTAAGTAAGGCCAGGTTTCTAAAAGTAATCTCATGAGATGGAGGCTTCCCCGTTAAGTAAGGTTGGGGTTTCTAGTAACAATCTCCTTATCCTATAACTATGTGCCCACATAGGTTATTAGCTAGTGGATCCACCTAATCTAAATGTTACCGGTTCTACCTTAGGCAAGTAGACCATCTCTTTTCGGTGTGGGAGACACTAGATTCCATGATTTGCTCACATGGTCTATGCCGGTTAAGGCTTACCCCATAATGAATGATTATAAAATATGGCTTCTCAAGAATGCACTACTTAGTGTGGGTAGGGGTATGAGACTTCATCCATGCATTGCACAAGTAGGCTTTGCGAGTAGTTATGGTGTGTTACCTTAATATTATAATAATTTATGAAATGAATATGCTTATGATGATGCTACTAGGTATGTTGATATTAAGGCTAAATGTAATGATGAATGCTTAACTTGGATTGTTGCTATATGTTGATTTCCCTGATATGACTTATTAAATGTGAATGTTCCTTGACTATGAGTATGAACAAAGGATGAGATCAAAGAATGGTAAGTATGATTATGGTGACCTAAAAGTGGTACTTAGTATAGATGGGATTATGGGATCTTATCTATGCATTGCACAAGTATAACTTAGGGTTACTTATGAGGTGATTCTATTATGCTATGATGACCTATATGTTGAAAATGCTTATGACTTATGCTTTTATATTAACGTGCATGAATATTCTTAACTTGGTAAAGTGCATGCTTTTCAACTAAAATGTCCTTTTTAGCATGTTTTCAAGGTTTTTATGCATGGCTATCATAATTAGTGCATTTTTGTACTAACCCATATTTTCCTACATTTTCCCACAAGTGGAGGGTCCGGACTTTGAGGCGAATCTTCTTTTGGTTCAAGCTTGGATCGACTATTCTCCTAGCTTGTGGTGAGTCCTCAAGATTCGAGGACGTATGAGTTATTTGTAGTTTCTTTCCAGTTATTTTATTTTCGGACTATATTGTAAGGGTTGTGTCCCTATCTGATTCAAATATTTAGTAGATGACTAATTGAGACAAGTTGACTTCCGCTTTCTTTTATAAAAGACTTCGATTGTATGGATAAAGTTTTTAAATTCCACATCATTTCTTTTATCTTATGTTATGATATGATAAGGGGATTGTATGAGACCTTTCGGGGTTGAGTACGCCTTGTCACATCTAGGGGGTACTCGTGGGTTGTGACAAACTTGGTAATCAGAGCATAAGGTTTAGTGTGATTCTAGGATGATGTCTCATAAGCCATATCTAGTAGAGTCTTGTTCATAGTGTGAAGCGCACCACATTTATGAATGAGAGACTATAAGATGTTTAGGAAACTACAGTTCTTTTATTACTCTTAAGTCGTGCCATATAGTTTAACTGTATAAAGTTCCTCTCCGAAATCCATCTTTTGTGTCTTCAGGATATGAATACATGAAGGGCTAACGCAAGAAGAATGGAGGGTGACAATGTCAATGAAGAAGCTCCTCAAGTGAATCAAGCTCTTCAAGCTAATCAAGCTCCGATTAATCCTTTGGCTATGTCAGATGTGGAGGTTAGGTCGGCTTTTCTAATGTTGACCTAAGCCATGACGGCTCAAGCTCAAGCCGTGACAACTCAAGCCCAAGCCATGACGGCCCAAGACAATAGAGATGTTGGGACTCATGTGAATGCCGCTTCCAGATTTAGGGATTTTGATAGAATAAATCTTCCCGAATTTCATGGCTCTAAAGTGGATGAAGATCCCAAAAGGTTTACTGATAAGGTTTATAAAGCGCTTGATATTATAGGAGTGTCTCCACAAGAGAATGAGATGTTGGCCGCCTATCAGTTGAAAGATATGACTCAAGTTTGGTATGAACAATGGAAGGGTGAGAGGCCAATAGGAGCGGGTCCCATAAAGTGGGACATGTTCAAATCGGCATTCCTTGATAGGTTCTTTCCCCTTGAGTTGAGGGAACGAAAGATGCAAGAATTCATTAACCTTCGTCAAGGAGGTATGAGTGTGAAAGAATATGCTCTTAAGTTCACCTAACTATCCAAGTATGCTCCAACTATAGTGGCGGACTCAAAGGCTAAAATGAATAATTTTGTGATGGGAGTGTCCGACTTGGTAGAGGAAGAATGTTGTTCGGCAATGCTCATTCGTGATATGATTATCTCACGTCTCATAGTGCATGCCTAACAAATTGAGGAGTCAAAACTAAGGAAAAATAATAGGGAGGTGAAAAGAGCTAGAACCAGTGATAGGAATTTGTCTAATGATAAGTCCGATGGACAAGGTAGACCTAAGTTTAAACAAAAGTATTCCGGTCAAGATTCTTCCAATACCCTAGGTTTAACCAAGAGAAAGGTAGTGGGTCTCCATTACCTAAGCCTACTTGCACCAAATGTGGAAATAAGCACCATGGTAGGTGTCTAGCCAGTACAGATGGTTGCTATGGTTCTGGCAAGAGTGATCATCAAGTGAAGAATTGCCCTACACTTCCGGCAAAAGGGAGACAGGCCAAGAAAGCTCCTCATAGTGGTCCGGAACCCAATGCTCCAAATTATGGTCGCTTCTATGCATGCCGGTCTAGAAATGACCAACAAGCCTCTCCGGATGAAGGCACCGGTATGTGATAGTTCCCTATAGATGTAAATGCTTTATTAGATCCATATGTTACTTTTTAGACTTTGATGTTAGCCTTGGCTGGGATTGTTTGAAAGATGTGGTACTTGAGGTTTTAGTTGGGGGCTTTCTCCCAAGGGGGAGATAGTATGCTTAGATAGCAAGATTGTTGAGAGTCCCGATATCCTCATCTCTTTTCTTATATTCCTATTCTAGCTTGAGACAAAGAAATTCCTCTTGGCCTGTCTTATGATTTGGAGTCATGTGTGTTTTAGAAATTTCCATGATCTCCTTATGTTATGCATGTTCTTGATAGAATTCATGTTTAGTCAGAAAATGAGTTTTCACGATTTATGTGTTCCTCATGTTGTTGTGCATTTAGTATGAATTGCCTATATGTTTCATGAGATGAATTGTCAAACATGCTTTAATATGCTTTTGAGAGCAATTGTATGATTTACTTCATGTTATCAAGTTGAGCATGCTTTGAGTTGGAGAAGGTATTTCCTCCTATGAATGTTGAAATGTTGAGTTTTCTTGCATAATGGGTTGTTAGATGTAGTTCCTACTCCCTTGTGTTGCATTAAGTATGTTGAGATGGAGTTGATGTTTCCTCCTTTGAATTGTGCATTATTTTTGATGTTTCATACATGATAGGCTGCTAGTCTTGAGTCATTAATTCCGTAAGGTGTATAGATCGTCATTCAAGGATGAATATTCCCAAAGTGGAGATAATGTAACACCCCGGAAACTAGTAGACTTTACTAGAGCTGGTTGTAAGTGTTAGAGTCATAAAATTTGCTTCTCGTACTTAGAATGAATGGTTTAAGGGTTAAACGTCAAGGTATGACTCTCCAAGGACCAACCAAGGGTCCTTGAGGAGGACCCTAAAGTCTACCCTCAAACTTGCCCAAACAGTGACCCATAGATGGGGACCTACGGGGCTTAGGTCCATCCACGCCTCGTGGGTGAGCTCCGTAGCTCAAGATCCATTTCAGCAAGCCACAAACCATGAACCACACCCAACCAGGATGGGTCGGGGTCCCACCCATGGTCTGTGGGTCGTGGGTCATGCCTGCAAACTGTCCCAAAGTCGGTTAAGGGTAGGGGCTTTTAGGTAATTTCCTTTTTAGTTAGTTTGATGTGAGGTCGTTTTATATTATTTTAATACACCTATATAAGTGTTTTTAAGTTATTAACCAACTAGGGATGTAAATAGGGTGGGTTAGGGTGGGGAAAGTCATGACCTACTAAAATATTGACCTCCCCCACCCCGCCCATTTAGCATTTTCAAAACAATTACCTTGTCGTACCCTACCCCGCCCTGCCCTATTATGTTATTTTTGCTCTTTATGTTCAATAGTTTCCTAACCGTGCCTCATTATATCTCTTATTCATTTTTGCTTTTAAACTAAAATATTAATATATATGTTTGATTGAAATTTGATTAAAATTTTATTGTTTTGACTATTTTTTTCTCTATAAAACAGATATACATGCATGTAAATACAACTAAAGTAGACATTAAAATGAATCAAGAAAAATACAAGTTTGTGGGAACAACGCTGAGGAGGACATAGAAATATTTTCAATTTATAATTTGTGGATACTTTTATTTACAAAAACAAACTTGATTTTGACAGTAAAAATTTTGTTCCCTATAAAATTGTAGACAAAATTAAATTATATACAATAACAATAACGTGAAATTCCACCAGTGGGGACCGGGGAGGATAAAGTGTACACAGATCTTATTACTAGTTCGTGGAGGTAGAGAGATTGTATTCGAAAGACCATCGGCTCAAGTGCATCAAATCTATCTATATATAAAAGGAGAAGAAAAAATGACACATGTCATTACCACAATTTTTTGAATTTTAAATATTAAATACTTTTAAATAATCAATAATAAATAATTATTTAAATAAATATTGAAACATATCAATAATTACAATTAGATCCTATGTAATTGTACAGTAGTTACAATACCACAATTTTTATTATATTTTAGCTTTTAGATATTTTAGATTTAGACCCATTTACTTATACGTAACTACATATAATTTTAAATAATCATTTTTTACAAATCATTTAATCAAGGAAAATTGGATTCACAATTTTATCATTTATAATATACCCATTTATTATAAATGAGTATATATTTTACGTAAGGAGTCTAAATATATCAGTATTTTGTATTTCAAATTTATATCAAAAAATAAATATATTTTTTTAGATATTGGATTCACAATTTTATCATTTTTAATATACTCATTTATTATAAATGAGTATATATTTTACGTAAGGAGTCTAAATATATCAATATTTTGTATTTAAAATTTATATAAAAATAAATATATTTTTACAGATAAACACAAATAAGACAGTTTTATAACTCCTTAAGATAACTTCTCAATAACCATCCACTAAACAAGAAATTTTTAACTACATTTTTCACTGTATCTTGAAAGTCACGTACTATATATAGATATTTTCAGTAATAACTTTACATTATTCTCCTATATTCAACAATAAGTGGCTTTGCAATTTAACACAATCTCAAAAATTACATCCAAATCAATGCATTGGAACTTGAAAGTACGTGTTATTTGATTGTGGATAGTTCCTGATAAATTCAAAGCAAAAATACATTACTCTTTGGAGATGATTTTACAAGACGAAAAGGTCGAGTGAGGATTTTGATTGGGAGAAGAACACAAGGTTATATGCAAATATTGAGTTATTGAAGTAACTCTAATTATACCTAAACAGTATTTGTCAAACATTCAAAAGGTAAAAATTAGAATTAATACATATACCCTCTGTTTTGTTTATTCTTAAAATTTATTTATCAAATTCTTATGTGCAAATCATAGAGTATTATGTGAAGGTCTTCGTTTGTTATCTTTGATTATCTACTTCGAAGTTGTTGTAAACCTTTAATCAGTTGAAGTTAATCTGAATCAGTTTGATGCTCATCTAATTATTGATTTGCAATTGTATATAATTTATTACTCCATTTAAAAGGAGATGTACTTTCTTTGTTTCTTTTCATTAAATTTATTAAAATTTGACTGTGTTAGATTATTTTATTTTTAATTACTTGAAAGTGATGTATTTGTTTTTAGTTTAGGCTTTTCTTATCAATGCTAGAAGACTATATCCTAAAACAGGATGGGTTTGGGATGAAAGTACCTATACTTGCAGTATTTAAAAATAATAATATTATAAAACTGTATTTTGTAATGAAAGTACCTATACTTGCAGTATTTAAAAAAAATATATATTATAAAACTGTATTTCGTAAAAAAAACATAAAAACTGACATTTGAAATTTAACAAAAAAAAAGTAATGCAATAGAAACTGTGAATTGACATAAAACACACAAGTTTAATAGATATAAAAAATACCAATTAACAATTTATTTTCATTTTAATTGATATATAATTTAAGAAGTTCTCAATATTTTATACTTTAATTCATTGAAGTTTAATTTTAATTGCATAAAAAAATTATATTATAAATGCATGCTTGAAACATAAAACCTATTGTTATTACTTATGTGTTATATACAATTAATTTATTAACTATTAAAAAGCTAATTAAAAAACAAATATGCGTGAAAACAAAATCAATTTCAGATTATTTTCTTATGCATAATTATATATTTTATTCTAATCTTAATTATTATTAGTTTAAAAGTTCCTACACACACATTAATGGAAAAAATAGTTTTAGATAAAACAATTTTATAACTCTCCATCCTTTACTATGGAGTCCTATAATCAATGAAAAACTGTGTTGATAATCTTTTATTTTATCAGTAGTTATCTTAATATAACCTATAATCTATAAGTTCTATCTTTACCTATATATAAAATAATCAAACTAATAATAATGATAATAATAATAATAATAATAATAATAATAATAATAATAGATTTGTGTTTAAATTAAACTAATAATAGTAATAAAACAATATAATAATACTAATAATAATAATGTATTATTTTATTTTAAAAAAAACAGCCAACTAAATATGTCCTTTTAATCTTTATTTTGAAAAAAAATATAGTAATAATTATCCAACTAAATAGGATGTTTTAAAACTTCCCATTAACTGTTGATAATCTTTTATTTTATCAGTAATAATAATAATAATAATAATAATAATAATAATAATAATAATAATAATAATAATAATAATAATAATAATCCAAGTATAATGTTATTATAAACACAATTTAACAATTTATTTTCATTTTAATTGATATATAATTTAAGAAGTTCTCAATATTTTATACTTTAATTTATTGAAGTTTAATTTTGCATAAAAAAATTATACTATAAATGCATGCTTGAAACATAAAACCTATTGTTATTACTTATGTGTTATATAAAATTAATTTATTAACTATTAAAAATTGAATTAAAAAAAATATGTGTGAAAACAAAATCAATTTCGGATTATACTCTTATGCATAATTATATATTTTAATCTAATCTTAATTTCTATTACTTTAAAATTTCCTACACACATGAATGGAAAAAAATAGTTTTAGATAAAAACAATTTCATAACTCTCCATCCTTTACTACGGAGTCCTATAATCAATGAAAAACTGTGTTGATAATCTTTTATTTTATCAGTAATTATCTTAATATAACCTATAATCTATAAGTTCTATCTTTACTTATATATAAAACAAGCCAAACTAATAATAATGACAATAATAATAAATTTATGTTTAACTTAAACTAATAATAATAATAATAATAATAATAATAATAATAATAATAATAATAATAATAATAATAATAATAATAATAATGTATTTTTTTTCAAAATAAAAAAAACCATCCAATTAAATATGTCCTTTTAATCTTTTTGAAAAAAATAGTAATAATTATCCAACTAAATAGGAAGTTTTAAAACTTCCCATTACACTCCCACTTCTAAACAAACAAAAGAACTTTTAAATTAAAATGATTTATTTTTATAAAAAAAAACACATATGGAAAAAACTATGGTGTTTTAATCTTTATTTTGACTTAAAAAAATACCCAACTATAAACAAATTGAAGAACTTTTATATTAAAATTATTTATTTTACAAACCCCAAGTATGGAAGTTTCTTTTAAAATTTATCATTTAATATTTTAAGTTTTATTTCAGATTTTTTTAATTTTAAAATAAATATTTTTTAATAAGATATAACCTTTTATCTAAAAAAATAGAATTAATAATAATAATAATAATAATAATAATAATAATATAATGATAACGATGATAATAATAATAATCCAAGTATAATGTTATTATAAACAATATTTAATGTCTTCTATGTTTATTATTATTATTATTATTATTATTATGTATTTATTTATTTATTTTTACAGATTTTCAACCTTAGCACAAGATAAATGAGGAATTGTCTCTATCACTATCATAACATAGAAGGCATTAAGTTATGTTTTCATAATATTACTTTTAAAGGACAATAAAATTTCAAAATTGAAAAATAATATTATGAGAAATAAAATTTAAACTTGAATTAAGATAAATAATATTTATCTATATCTAGCTAGCGTTGAATTCTATCTTGAACAATATCACTATTATAAGTCATTTAGCAAATTTAAGACTATACACAATATATATAACAAAATTAAATTAAGTTGAAAATTGCAATTTTAAAATATACTATAAGTTTTTAATTTTCAATTTTTAACTTTTTAAATTTGAATTCAAAGATAGCTATCCATATATATATATATATATATATATATATATATATTGCTCAAATACACAAGTTAATGATTTGTATTATTATATTGTTATTATAATAAATTAAATATATTATTAAGTGCATTATATATTTTATTAGTTATTTTTAATTATAAAATTATTACATTTTAGATCTTCCGCGCAACGCGCGGGCACGTATACTAGTTTAAGTAAAAGAAGAAGAAAACAATGAGAAAAACATAGCGTTAATAAAAAATAATGTAAAGTCTATAAGAAAAAAACAATAACAACAACAAAATAGTGTGAATAATTTGATGACATGGTCATAAAAATTATTGATTGGCTATTTTGAAATATATTTTCCTCTTTAATTTAATTTTTTAAGAAATAAATGATAATGACTAAGACAATATTTCTGAAAGGTTAGAAATGTGAAAGAAAATGATTGAACATGTTGAAGTTATTATTTAAATAATCGCTACTGAATATCATGATTTAGACTTTTTTTTATTTGTATGCATACTCGTATAGAAAGAGAGAAAGTTACTCTATGGACTGATTAACTTCATTGTTTGGTGGGCCTAGGCCTCTTTTTTTTCTGCAAACCCATTAGCTAACCTGTCCTATTTAAATTTTAGCAAAATAAATTTTGCCCTGCCCCGCCCCGCCCTACTCCGCCCCATTTAAATCTTCCCCTACCATGCCCCATTAAGAGCTTGCCCTGCCCCGCCCCAATTGCCATTCCTATAACCAACCCATTCACTTCATAAAATCCCAAAACCCAAATCCATAACCAACTTTCACCAAATAAACTCTCTCTAGAGCTCCAAGGAAGAAGAAGAAAGGTGAAGCTAGGGTTGAAGAATGAAGCTTTTCCTCCTCAAATTCATGGGAAATCTTCAATAATGTATGGTAGCCCTTCATCCATCGGTAGCCTTAACCCATGGAGCCCCTTCAAAACCCCCAATTTCAAAGTTAGAAAATCCAAAAGTTAGGGTTTGACTTCAATCTCATGAATTCCATTCGAATTCATTTTTAAAGGTTGAATTATGTTTGTTTATGAATATATTGATGATTTTACATGATTTTAAGTTGAATTCCTCAAGAATCCATGAATTCCCCTACTTTCTCAATTTGGGTGGGTATTGATTGATGCAAGTAGAATGTTATAGAATTATGAATGTAATGAATTGATTACTTGAATTATGTTATTATCCATGAGTAATGTAGTAATTCATGAGTGACTAATGAAGTATTCTAAGGCTTGTCTTGAATCGGTAGGCAAATGACACCCCTTTAATGAGGAGTCAATGAGCTATTCTAATGATGTACCTTGAATTGGTAGGCTAAGTGCACCTTTTCATGAGTAATGATGTTAACAGATAATTAACTACTCAGTGGGGAAGTAATTCTTAGCACCGAGTGGATAATAACTATGAGATAGAGGCTCTCCCGTTAGGTAAGGTCGGGTTTCTAAAAGTAATCTCATGAGATGGAGGCTCCCCCGTTAAGTAAGGTTGGGGTTTCTAGTAACAATCTCCTTATCCCATAACTATGTGCCCACATAGTTTATTAGCTAGTGGATTTGATGCTTATCGTGACCAACGACACTAACCAACGGTACAAGTGTCAACGATCGTCGATAATATAGTAACCCAACCAAGGGTTGGGGTCGTGTCCCAAGGGAGTGGTTTTGAGGATAAATAGGAAAATAAAATTTAGTTCTAACTAGTCATAGATAAAGACATTAACGAGTAAAAACATAGTAAATTAAGGGGGTGACACAAAAGCGTCTATTAACAAATGGGGGTTTCGTAACAAGTAAGCTAAAATCAGCAAAATCAACAAGAAATCTAAGCAATGAGAGGGGGATTCTTGGGATATGACTGGAATACGGGTTAATCTAAGTTATTGGGTACATGCTTTCGATATAAAATTTATAGAATAATAGTGACTAGGCTAAGCTTTATGTGGAAATAAGTTCTCTCTCTCGCAACTTACCCCGTTTCAAATTGGTTCATCTCGGACACCCACTTTCCGCATGAAAGCCAGCCTACACCTTACCCCACTCACTCTCTCGAGCTAAATGTTAGGATATGGGACTAGGGCTCACACTCTCGGGCTGAACCTCATGTTGACCCACTCCTTAGGCCATCAGTTTAGCAGTCTTGGTTTCGCGACCTCTCTCTCGAGCAAGCCTAAAACACATGGGTGGCTTTGTATTTGCAACTACAAACCCTTTAAATTAAACCACAACCACTAGGTGAAATCATAATTAAACTACAAATAAACTATCAACAAGCAAGACCCAACAAATATCTTAACCCATATTCGCTAAATCACACCCCAAGAATTAGAGTTTTTAGCCACACATCAAGAGATAGAAATTTATACCTAAATGAGTTTGCATTCAAATGGGTATGAAGATTTAAGTATTGTTACAGTCCAAGAATGAAGAATCCAACAGAACCAACTCCAAATCTTGAAGATGAAAACCCTCTTCTCCTCCAAGTCTCCAAAACCCTCTAACTTAGAGGAAAAAAGTACTATTCTATATGGAAATTATAATAATTGTTCGACTCTACAAGTTAATTCTCCTAAAATTAATAAAGATTTTAGTATATATAGGCTTCAGAAAATAGTGCTGGTGGATCGCTTGGCGAGGTTAGTCGAAATCGCTGATTAACTCGGCGATTCGCCGTTTGGTGTAGTTCATTGCCTTATTGCACTAGCCTTCAACATTGTCATGCTCTGTGTCATTGGACAACATAGTAGTGCTTCGCGGAACTATTCGGCGAAACGCCGATTGCTCCTTTCATCGCCTTTTTGATCCTGCTCCTTCAGGGCTTCGCATACTGGAACAAAGGGCGGAGTGCATCCCTTCGGCGAATCGCCAAGCGTGCTTGGCGATGCTCAGGCTTCAGCTTCTTCATTCTTTTCAGCCTTTTTGTTCCTTTTTGCGCCTAAGTATCCATGCTTCCACTAAAACTTCAAATACCTGAAACTTAAGTGTTTTCATCAGTTATTTAGAATAAATAAGCATTTGAGGACACTATTTCTATTAAAATAAAGCCCTAAATGAGTTCAATTTGTGGACTCATCAACAACCCCAACTTAAACTTTTGTTGTCCTTAAGCAAACTCAAGTTCAGCCGTTTAAAAAGGTGTCTAAAATAGTGCTACACAAGACTAAATCATGAACATACACAACAAAACTCAAATTACTCATGCAAAGATCAATTGTGCACTCAAAGATTCAAATTGTGACACACCAATACCAAAGATTCTCATGCTCGCAATACTTGCTACTTGTGCAAGTTCAAGCTCAACAAAAAGTATCTAAATGCCCTCACATAAAGAATGATTCCATATTCATACACAGAGGTTAATCAACTCAAGATCAGGAATCAGATGCAATGCTCACACTCAAACAGAGGAACACAATGCATGTTTCCACCCATAGGCTTGCCCTTTTTTTCCAATTGATCTTCGGTTCGGCTCACTCAAGATCAAAAAGGTCTTTCTAAGGCTTGTAATGGGGTTGAGTTCAAAGGTATGGTCATTAGGCTTAGTGACTTTTCATCCTCGTGAGATGTGGTATTCTCAAGGCATTCCCTTCTTTTCTTTTATCAACTCTTTTTCTAGTGCTTCTAAGTCATCTTTTTATTCACCTACATTGATTGTTTGGAAACTCAATTTCTCTTGTACTTTATTCCACACTTTTTTTTGGGGGTTCCATTATTCTGCAACACCGTGGGTTAAGGGAGACTTTTCTTGCACTTCTTGACTTCTCCTTTTCCTTTTCACCACACCCCCAACTTAGGCTTTTGGCCTAAGTTGGCTATTCGCTAAACCACAAATCAAGAGGATTATAGGTAGTGGGTCAAGTAAGGTCTAGGGTTCATCAAGGTTCTTCCAAAGAAAGGTAAGGTTCAAAGGGTGTTCAAGAGAGTTTCACACGCTCACGGGTAGGCCACAAAAGAGGTATATGTCAAATTTGGTTCACACTCTTCAAAAGTTGCCTAAGATCATTTCAAGAGCACATCTTACTAAATCAATCAGACTAACGAGGAAAATTCTAGGTTTATTCATGCAAGGTTCAAAGTAAGCTCATCACACAAGACATCGACACTTAAGTCAAACAAGACCACACAATTTCTCTAGTGTGCAGCGGTCATTACAAGAGAATTAATTTGATAAATGGCTAGTCACAACGAGATGCAAAGAGTTTACATATTGTCTATGCAACTTCATTTGGTCTCATCGTAGCCGTACATTCATGTTTGTTCAATTGAGAGCACTATTCAAGTCATCGGTATTGATCAAAATCGAGACTCAAATTTTGCAAAAGAACAACCATATTCAACACCCGAGGGGTGGCAAATGTGCGAAAAATTAAATTTTTTTTGGAAGGGATCAAAATCATTTTGTAATTAAAAATAAAAGGAGCCTCAAGCTCAAACATTCACAAAAAGCAGTATTAACACAATTTGAAAGGAGAACAATCCAAATATAATCACAAAATACGAACATCAAATAGCACACGAAAGGTGGGTCTCACCTCACCACAAATAAAAACAATTTTTCCTCAAATGTAGATAACAAAATATTAAGCAGTAATAATAAAGAAAGTTAGAGCGGAAGGTAAAGATGGGGGTCCTATTTATGCATTCTCTTCATCTGCCTATGCATTGGTGTTTGATGCATCAGCTTGATATAAAACAATAGCTTCCGAAGTGTTTCCATTCTGGTTCGCATTGTTTTCATTTGCCTTAGCTTCTACATCGATGTTAGCCTCACCCATTCTATCCACATCATGAGCCACCAAAAAAGAATCTATGGCTGTGTAGAATCTGCGTCTCCACGGAGGAATAGTGGGATCAATAGGAATCCTTCTTCTGGCTCTATCTTCCTTGGTATATTTCCTTTGTCTGGCTAGCTATGCTTTCTTTTCATCTTCTTTAAAATCACGTGCTCTTACGTTCCGGGGTGGTTCATTTCTCCCTGCGACTTTTGGTCTAGCCATTTCTGTAAAGACTTCGAATACAAGTTAGACAGTAATTTAAATAGGAGAAGGGAGGGTTCCAAGTGTGGAATTGCTTCGCCAAACTAGTTGACGAAGTGCTTATCTAGTCAGGCTATTCGCTGAAAGTGATGTACGAATGATATAATGGTACAGACAAAGGGCGAACAAAGGGTCTTTCGGCGAGTCACCGAGTGCGGCTTGCAATTTAGGCTGACCGCCTAAAGCCATAGATCAATCGATACTTATAACATCCAGTCAAAGGCAAAATGAGGACATTAGGTGAACCGCCGAGCAATTTGGTGAGTTTTGTTCATCTCGCCGAACAACTAAACGTGTCTATTTTCAACCCATTTCTTCTTAAATTTAACCCTGCAACCCAGATAATACAATTTAGACTTAAATAACTTAATTTCAATGAAGACCCATAGAAGTTTCACACTTTCCCCGCTTAAAAATTCAACTCGAAGCACAGTCCAATGGGAGTCCCTCAAATCATGTTACAACTACTGAATCATAATCAACAATACATGCAATCCCAGTAACTCAGAGACTCAACAGTGATTTAATCAATATCAACAAAATTATGCAAATGAGTACGATGTTAATATCTTAAACGCGAGGTTCGAGTTACCAACCTTTGATGCCGAATAGATACTAATGAAGTGCTAGGAAGCAATGCAATCCAACTCCGAGCTCAATTCAACAACTAAAATACTTTAAAAGTACAAGAAATATAAGGCTGGGTTGCAGGTGTGAGTTTTATAGGACGAAGCAGTGATAGAAAGTGAATGAAATAGAACTTTTAAACCTGTGGCTTGCAAAAACCATCCAGTTTCCGCCCATTCGGCGATGTGAGACAAGTTCGCTCATTCACTCGGTGAAGCACCAAGTGTCTAGTTTCTTCGCCAAATGTAACAGGGTCTGCAACTCGTGTGAGGATTCCAGCGACGGCCTACATCGAGATCGCCGACATGGTCGGTGATGCGCCACTAATTTTCTACAGACCGTCGAGTTTTACAGGATCCAAGCTGACAGTGCCTTGAGTTAGACGGCGAACAGAATCGTGTTTGCCGATCTTGTTGGCGATCCACCAACTTGAACTGTTGCTTACCTCCATATACTATTTCAATCACCTCACTTACTGTAACCTATACAAACAACACACCATTATTCTACTAGTAATTAGGAAACACTTAAAGGGTTTTGGGTTGCCTCCCAAACAACACCTTAGTTAACGTCATGGCATGACGCAAGTCCACCTTCAAACTTCACTCTTTGGGTTAGCCATAATATCACTAGGCAAACCCCCTTGTTGTCTCATATTGAGATGAGACGAGAGATGACCCATTTGGGTCTCTAACTGCTTGATTGAGACTGAATGAGAGGTGACGGTCTGGCTGAGACACGTCTTCTTTCATGCCTTTTAGCATTTTGTCTGACCCTTCAACTTTGTTTAGGATACACGAGAACATATCCTCAGACATACCACCTTCCGAATCTTTTGGCTTTTGACACTCGTGGGGAGGCACATATCTATCCTTCTCCCCATCCTTCCAATTTGGATTTGGTCCCTCCATTCACAATCTCGATCTTTCCAACCATCGTCTCTAACCCATCCTTGGTTACCACCTCGCCTTGGGTAGCTAGAAAATTTACTTCCTCATCATACATGGCTTCAAATTTCATTTCCTCAAGATTCGTATCCCCGACTCCCACAACATTGACGCCACATGCACCAACCCCCATGACATTTTTGGATGAAATGTCAAGTTGCGTCATGAATTTGGCCATGTTTTGGTCTCTCTCATTGTCTTTTTCAACCTTCTCCTTAGATAGCTGAAAAGTGACCGGTGAGACCTGGTCTTTGCGGGTGTACCACGCTCTGTCATGCCATCGAGAAGTTGAGCTGCTACTGCATATAGTTGCTGCATTAAGCCTCCGGGCTAGAGTTGGTCAGCTACACCTGTGTTTACTGAGTCTAGACTTCGGTAGAAGTATTGAAGTAACACATTATCAGGTAGACCATGAGTTGGGCATTGTGGCACCAGTTTCTTAAATCGGAGCCAAGTTTCGTGCAGAGGCTTTCCATTCAGACGCTTAATGCTTTGGATGCTATCCCGAATAGTCATCATCTTCGAGGGAGGGAAAATTCTTACATTAAATGCGGTGACCAACTCCTTCTACGAAATGATCGAGTTACGTGGAAACTCAGCTAGCCACTTGCACGCCTCCCCCATCAATGAGAAAGAGAATAGTCTTAATCGAACTGATTCCTAAGAGATTTTCTTGAACGAGAAAGGTCCACACACATCTACAAAGTTTCAAAGATGCTCATGTGGGTCCTCATGAGCTAACCCATTGAAGAGTCCCTTTAGTTGCAAAAGTTGCAACATGGTGCTTGTTATGTGGAACACCATATTTCCCTCTGTTGGAGATAGACGGATGGCTCCAACACATCCCATGAGATGTGGATCATTGATGTTGGAATCTTGGATATCGTTGAGGTTGCCGATGTCGTCCTGATGGCCCACCTGGATCCCGTTACTACCATTAACACTCATGCTTTCTAAAATGTTAACACAATCAACAAAACAAAACTAAAAATTAAATTAGTAAACTACAACTAAGAAGAACAAAAATTCTACTAATCTAAAAATTCTCAAATAACACCACTCCCCGGCAGCGGTGCCATTTTGATGCTTATCGTGACCAACGACACTAAACTACGGTACGAGTGTCTATGATCGTCGATAATATAGTAATCCAACCAAGGGTTGGGGTCGTGTCCAAATGGGGTGGTTTTGAGAATTAATAGAAAAATAAAACTTAGTTCTAACTAGTCATAGATAAAGACATTAACGAGTAAAAACATAGTAAATTAAGGGGTTGACACAAAAGTGTCAATTAACAAATGGGGGTTTCGTCACAATTAAGCTAAAATCAACAAGAAATCTAAGCAAAGAGAGGGGGATTCTTAGGATCTGACCGGAATACAGGTTAATCTAAGTTATTGGGTACATACTTTCGATAGACAATTTATAGAATAATAGTGACTAGGCTAAGCTTTATGTGGAAATAAGTTCTCTCTCGAGCAGCTTACCCGGTTTCAAATGGGTTCCTCTCGGACACCCACTTGCCGCATGAAGGCCAGCCTACGCCTTATCCCACTCACTCTCTCGAGCTGAGTGTTAGGATATGGGACAAGGGCTCGCCCTCTCGGGCTGAACCTCATGTCGACCCACTCCTTAGGCCATCAGTCTAACGGTCTTGGTTTCGCGACCTCTCTCTTGAGCAAGCTGAAAACATGTGTGGTTTTGTATTTGCAGCTACAAACCCAATAAATTAAACCAATACCACTAGGTGAAATCACAATTAAACTACAAATAAACTATCAACAAGCAAGACCCAACAAATATCTTAACCCATATTCGCTAAATCACACCCCAAGAATTGAAGTTTTTAGCCACACATTAAGAGATAGAAATTTATATCTAAATGAGTTTGCATTCAAATGGGTATGAAGATTTAAGTCTTGTTACATGCCAAGAATGAAGAATCCAATAGGCCCAACTCCAAATCTTGAAAATGAAAACCCTCTTCTACTCTAAGTCTCCAAAACCCTCTCACTTAGAGCAAAAAGTACTATTCTATATGGAAATTATAATAAATGTTCGACTCTACAAGTTAATTCTCCTAAAATTAATAAAGATTTTAGTATTTATAGACTTCAGAAAATAGTGCTGGTGGATCGCTCGACGAGGTTAGTCGAAATCGTTGATTAACTCGGCGATTCACCGTTTGGTGTAGTTCATCGCCTTCTTGCACTAGCCTTCAGCATCGTCGTGCTCTGTGTCATTAGGCGACATAGTATTACTTCGCAGAACTATTCGGTGAAACGCCGATGGTTCCTTTCATCACCTTTTTGATCCTGCTCTTTCAGGGCTTCGCGTACTGGAACAAAGGGCGGAGTGCGTCCTTTTGGTGAATCACCAAGCGTGCTTGGCGATGCTCAGACTTCAGCTTCTTTGTTCTTTTTAGCCTTTCTGTTCCTTTTTGCGCCTAAGTGTCCATGCTTCCACTAAAACTTCAAATACCTGAAACTTAAGTGTTTTCATCAGATATTTAGAATAAATAAGAATTTGAGGAAACTATTTCTATTAAAATAAAGCCCTAAATGAGTCCAATTTGGGGACTCATCAATCCACCTAAGCTAAATGTTACCGGTTCTACCTTATGCAAGTAGACCAACTCTTTTCATTGTGGGAGACCGGATTCCATGATTTGGTCACATGGTCTATGTCGGTTAAGGCTTACCCCCATAATAAATGATTATGAACTATGGCTTCTCAAGAATGCACTACTTATTGTTGATGGGAGTATGTGACTTCATCCATGCATTGCACAAGTAGGCTTTGAGAGTAGTTATGGCGTGTTCCTTAATGTTATAATGATTTATGAAATGAATATGCTTATGATGATTCTACTAAGTATGTTGATATGAAGGCTAAATGTAATGATGAATGCTTAACTTGGATTGTTGCTATATGTTGCTTTCCTTGATATGACTTATTAAATGTGAATGTTCCTTGACTATGAGTATGAACAAAGGAGGAGATCAAATAATGGTAAGTATGATTATGGTGACCTAAAAGTGGTACTTAATATAGATGGGATTATGGGATCTTATCTATACATTGCTCAAGTATAACTTAGGGTACTTATGAGGTGGTTCTATTATGCTATGATGACGTATATGTTGAAAATCCTTACGACTTATGCTTTTATACTAATGTGCATGGAGATTCTCAGCTTGGTAAAGTGCATGCTTTTCAACTAAAATGTCTTTTTTAGCATGTTTTCAAGGTTTTTATGCATGGCTATTATACTTAGTGCATTTTTTTGCTAACCCATATTTTTCTACATTTTTCTACAAGTGTAGGGTCCGGACTTTGAGGTGAATCTTCTTTTGGTTCAAGCTTGGATCGACTATTCTCCTAGCTTGTGGTGAGTCCTCAAGATTCGAGGACGTTTGAGTCATTTGTAGTTTCTTTCTAGTTATTTCATTTTCGAACTATATTATAAGGGCCGTGTCCTTATCTGATTCAAAGATTGTAGTAGATGGCTAATTGAGATAAGTTAGACTTCCGCTTGATTTTATAAAAGACTTCGATTGTATAGATAAAGTTTGTAAATTCCGCATCATTTCTTTTACCTTATGTTATGATATGCTAAGGGGTTTGTATGAGACCTTTTGGGATTGAGTACGCCTTGTCACATCTAGAGGGTAATATTGGTCGTGACAATTTCGTTGTGGATTTTGCCAAAGGCTGATCCCTAATGAGGTATGTAAAACTATCATAGCGTTGGGTTCATTCACCCACCCACCAATCATTTTTATTTTAGCGAAATTCGTTCTAGAAAGTTGAAAGTCGATGATCTTGAATTGTGTTCTTGAAATTATCTTTTATTCTTAAGTTAGGATGGGATTGTTGAGTTCTTGATGAAATCGTGTCGATTTTAAAGTCGTTCATCAGTAGATTCTTGTGTATATGTACTGGGTATCTGAATCTAAAGAGAAATTGAGAAAAAGAATTGAATTTAGGCGAATTGGGGTTAGAAAACAAAGAAGGAAAAAGTCGGGTGAATCTGGCACTCCACTTCGCGTCACGAACTCTCCCCTCCCTATGCACATAGTATTTCTCCATATAATGAAGAGATTGCAGACCCCACTGCCTCAAAATTTATGTCGCGACCAAATATTAAAATGCATCTCCGCATCGCGGACTTGCTCCCAGACAGTGAATTATCGACTATTTCTCATGTTTAACTATCTAAAAACACTCCTAATCATCACGATTATCACAAATCAAAACCTCAAATTCATAATTCAAATTCAAGCTAGAGTTTAGAGTCAAGTCTTGAGGGTTCTTTGAGTAGTTTTAAGAATTCTTTCGTAAATCTTTTAAACTTGTTTTAAGACTTAATCATTGAGATTGAGAAAGAGTAGAGATGAGTTAATTCCTTTAAAATGTTATATGGGGACTATGTATTCTCAAAGAGTAAATGTTTCACATTTAAGATGAGAGGAAACACCAATTTCCAGAAGAGTTTTCATGAGTGTTTTGAGTTCCATCTCTTTTAAGGGATACACTTCTAAGTAATAACCTCAAACCACAGATAAAGAGTTATGTTTTTAAACATATGAGCTGAGTATATTTTGGGAGTAGTATTGAGCACCGATATGGGGACGAGTTCATAATAACTAAAGTCTCATAAACCATGTAGCCAAAGTGGGTAGAAAGGGTCATACTTTTTAGAGTATTCCTTAATGCTTTTTAGCATAGACTAGTGAATCCACTTAGTTGAGGCTTTCTATATCCCAGAAAGTTATAGCACAATTCTGGTAGCATGGGCGAGATGTTATATCATCGGATAGCTGATAGTGATGGTTATCATTTAGAGAAACTCCAATAGAAGTATATTACTTTATTATATATACATTGAGTTGTTATTTTATATTTCAATATATTGAGTTCGTACCTATTGTTTAAATGCTTTATATAAATTGCATTTTTATTCTTGTTTATTTCTGTAATGAGGTTAGTATCCATGAGTTGATAAAGCTGAGGTTAGTATCCTTTAGATTCTAGTTCAAGCTTATGTGTTGTTTGGATTTCCCCTCGCATGCTCGTATATTCAATGTACTGACGCCATTTGGCTTGCATCATTTTATGATGCAGATACAAGTAACCAGGGTCAGCATCTAGCACTTCGTTGATCCAGTTGAGCACTCAGAGTTAGTTGGTGAGCCTCCTTGATTTTTAGAGTATCCCTTTTTACATTGTTTTTAGCATTTTCTATTGTTAGGATGATCGGGGTCCTTGTGCCGACATTCCTCGTAGTTTTAGAGGCTTCATAGATAGATATATATATAGTTCTTTAGTCTTTGCATTTCAGTTGTTTTGTTATAAGACTTGGTATGCCACTTTGGATAGTTGAATGTTTATTTTAAAAACATTCTAAGTTATTTTGAGACTGTTGAGTAGAGTTGCATTTGACATATTTTATTTATGCTTAAAGTCTTCCACTAAGAGTCTAGCCAGGCAAAGGGTTCCCTTGGGGACGACAATGGTTCTTGAGTGCCAGTCCCTCCCAGGGTGTAGGCTCGGAGTGTGACAAACTTGGTATCAAAGCACAGAGTTCAAGAGTCCTAGGGAGTCTAAGAGTCCGTCTCTGTAGAGTTCTAGTTATCTGTGTGAAGCGCACCACATCTATAATTAGGAGGCTGCATCATTTAGGAACTACCTCACTGCTTTCATTCTCATGTCATGCAATAGATTTTATCTCTATAAAAGTTTCTTTCTAACTCGTGCTTGAACTTGTCTTTCAGATCATGCCTCCACGAAGAGCTGACCGAGGTTGTCCTGCTAGGAGGAATGTTGAGGAGCAAGGGTACCTAATGCACCAGAAGTGCAACCCCAAGGAGAGGTAACTAAAGTGAAATTTCGGGAAGCTATCTGAATGCTGAGTCAAGCTATGACCAACCAGGTTGGGCAACAAAGAGGTGTTTGACATGATATGGCTGATACGTCTAGAATCTGAGAGTTCTTAAGGATGAATCCTCTAAGATTCACTGGTTCAAGTATCATTGAGGATCCGAAAAACTTTATTTAAGAGCATCAGAAGGTTTTTCAGATTATGCATGTTACTGATGCTGAGAGAGTGGAACTAGCTACATATAAACTGAAAGGTATCGCTAGAATATGGTTTGACCCATGGAAGAAGGGTAGAGCTATTGGTGCACCAATTATGAGTTGGGCTATGTTTGAGGAGGCCTTCTTGGGGTGTTTCTTTCCTCAGGAACTGAGAAAAGCAAAGGTACGAGAATTTCTTACTCTTAAGCAGTAATCTATGAGCGTGCACGAGTACAATCTTAAGTTCACCCAACTTCCAGCTATGCTGTGGAGGTGGTTGCTGACATGAGGAGCAGGATGAGTTTATCCGTTGCTGGGTTGTCTCGTTTGTCAAGTAAAAAGGGCAAGACAACTATGCTGATATGAGATATGGACATAGCAAGGTTGATAATCCATGTCGAGCAGGTTAAGGAGGACAAGCTGAGGGATAGAGAAGAGTTTAGAAACAAGAAGGCTAAGACATCAGGGAATGAGTCTAGACAACAGAAGAGTAATGCCAACCAGTCATCTTTCCAACAAAAGCAAAAGGGACCTGCTCCATCATATGCTATTGCACTTGCACGAAGGAACAAAGGTGAGTTTAATAATTAGAATTTACAAAATTTCAGAGCTAGACTTGCACAGTCTCAAGGTAGTGTGGCACAATGAGGTAATTGGTCTCCTACATGTGCTAAGAGTGGTAGGAACCACCCAGGAACGTGTCGCGATGACTCCACTGGTTGTTTCAAGTGTGTTCAAGAGGGTCACTTCATGAAAGAGTGTCCTAAGATCAGGCAAAGCGGTGGAAATATGGGCAATAAAGCCCAATCTTCTTCAGTTGCTCCACCAGACAGGGCCGCACCTAGAGGAGCTACTTCTTGAGCCCTTCAGTGTTTCTACACGAGTTGGTGAGTCTATTTTATCTGTGTCACGACCAAACCCACTGGGCCGTACGGGCACCTACTCTAACACCTACCTAGGAGAACCCTCGATTCCAACAACATTTAAAGACATGCGAAAGATTAAGACAAGTCAAGATAAAAGGAAAATTTATGTAGATTTCATAAAATAAAGTGTTTTTAAAACAACTCAAGGTTAAGACTTGTAAAATAATTAACACCTCAGGGATCTATTCTAAACATGTACAAGATCTTCTAAGATTACAATAATATAACATAAGAACAAATGACATATCTCCCACCACACAGAAGGAAAAATAAGAAGCTTTTAGTGATTGTCTTCGTCTTCACCTATGAAACATCACTGACCCTGCAAGCAGACTATGTCAAAAGGTATAGAAAGAGTAGTATCAGTACAACCACACATATTGGTTAGCATCATCGGTCAACCAAATACCCATGGCATAATATATGAAAATCAACCAGCAGGAAACATGAAATAAGACCGTTCATTCCTCCATCTTTATATTATACCAATACTTGTCTATAACCCCTTACCTCTTCCACATCACCACTCAACTCTTGACTCCACCGTCTCCATTGATGACATCCTAATATATTCGAGGAATGAGAAAGTTCATGCTAGTCATCTCGGAATAGTTCTCCAAACTCTCAAAGATAAGGAGTTATATGCAAAGTTTTCTAAGTGTGAATTTTGGCTTGAGTCTGTGGCATTCTTACGCCATATTGTTTTCGGTGATGGAAGTTGATTTGACAGTCAAAAGATAGAGGTAGTGCAGAATTAGCCTAGACCCACGTCTCCAACTGACATTAGGAGTTTCTTGGGTTTGGCTGGCTATCATAAATGGTTCATTGAGGGGTTCTCATCTATTTCATCTCTTTTAACTAAGTTGACTCAGAAAATAGTTAAATTTCAATGGTCTGAAGCTTGTGAGAAAAGCTTCCAGGAATTGAAAATGTGATTGACTATTGCCCCAGTATTGACATTACCAAAGGGAACACAAGGCTTTGTGGTATATTGTGATGCATCCAGAGTCGGTTTAGTTTGTGTGTTAATGCAGAATGGCAATGTTATAGCTTATGCATCCAGACAACTTTAGGTTCACGAGAAGAAATACCCAACCCATGATCTAGAGTTGGCTGCCATAGTATTTACTTTGAAAATATGGCGTCACTATCTTTATGGTGTTCATATGTATGTGTTCACCGATCACAAAAGTCTTCAATATGTGTTTAGTCAGAAAGAGCTTAACCTCAGACAGAAAAGGTGGTTAGAATTACTCAAGAATTATGACATGAGTATTCTTTATCACCTAGGTAAGGCCAATGTTGTTGCTGATGCGTTGAGTAGACTGTCTATGGGTGTCGAGGAAGATAAGAAAGAGTTATCAAATGATGTATATAACCTTGCACGACTAGGAGTTTTATTGATGGTTTCCAATGAAGGAGGATTTGTGGTGATGAATGGAGTTGAATCGTCACTAGTGTCGGAAGTGAAAGAGAACCAAGACCAATATCCTATTTTGCTTGAATTGAAGGCAAATGTTCATATGCAAAAAGTCATTGCTTTTGAACAAGGGGAGATGGTGCATTGATGTATCAAGGTAGATTATGTGTGCCAAGGGTGGATGAACTTCAAGAGAGGATCATGGAGAAAGCTCATAGCTCCAGATATTCTATCCATACAGGTTCTACAAATATGTATTGTGATTTGAGAGAGGTTTATTGGTGGAGTAGTATGAAGAAGAACATTGCAGAGTTTGTTGATAAGTGTCCAAATTGTCAACAAGTAAAGGTAGAGAACTAGAGGCCTGGAGGTATGGCTAACAATATAGATATTCTTGAATGGAAGTGGGAAATGGTCAATATGGACTTTATTACTGGTTTGTCGTGGTCCCGCAGGTAGCATGATTCCATTTAGGTGATTGTAGATTGAATGACTAAATCAACCCACTTTTTGCCGGTAAAGATTACCCATTCAACAGAGGATTATGCCAAGTTATATCTTCAAGACATGGTTAGACTTCATGGAGTTCTCGTGTCGATTATTTAAGATAGAGGTGCACAATTTACTACATAATTTTGGAAGTCATTCCAGAAAGGTTTCGGTTCAAAGGTGAACTTGAGTACTACTTTTCATCCTCAGACTGATGGGCAAGCACAACGGACTATTCTGACTTTAGAAGATATGTTGAGGTCTTGTGTGATTGTTTTCAAGGGTAATTGGGTTGATCACCTACCTCTCATTGAGTGTTCTTATAACAATAGTTAGCACTATAGCATCCAAATGGTTCCTTATGAGGATCTTTATGGTAGGTGATGCAAATCTCCTATTGGATGGTTTGAAGTTGGTGAACCTGGATTGATAGGACCAAACTTAATTCATCAAGCTATGGAAAAGGTAAAGGGTTATTCAAGAGAGATTGAAAACAACGTAGAGTGATCAGAAATCTTATACCGATGTTAGGAGAAGATATTTAGAGTTTGAAGTGGATGATTGAGTCTACTTGAAGATTTTACCCATGAAGGGTGTTATGAGTTTTGGTAAGAAGGGGAAGATGAGTCCCTGGTGTATTGGTCCCTACAGAATATCCAAGAGGATCGATAACGTAGCTTATGAGTTGGAGCTACCGTAAGAGTTAGCAATGGTTCATTCGATATTTCATATTTCTATGTTAAAGAAGTGCATGGGTGATCCTTCGCTTCTCATACCTACTAAAGATATTGGCATTAAATATAACTTATCTTATGATGAGATTCATGTTGAGATTCTAGACCGCCAGGTTCGCAAGTTGAGAATCAAGGAGGTAGCATCAGTCAAGGTTCTGTGGAAGAATCAGTTTGTTGAGGAAGGTACTTGGGAAGTTGAAGAGGATATGAAGAAGAGGTACCTACATTTCTTTGATTGATGGTTTCAAATGAAGGAGGATTTGTAGTGATGAATGGGGTTGAATCCTCACTAGTGTCCGAAGTGAAAGAGAACCAAGACCAGGATCCTATTTTGCATGAATTGAAGGCAAATGTTCAGAAGAAAAAAAACATTATTTTTGAACAAGGGGAGATGGTGCATTGAGGTATCAAGGTAGATTATGTGTCCCAAGGGTGGATGAATTTCAAGAGAAGATCATGGAGGAAGCTCATAGCTCCAGATATTCTATCCATCCAGGTTCTACAAATATGTACTGTGATTTGAGAGAGTTTTATTGGTGGAGTAGTATGAAGACGGGCATTGTAGAGTTTGTTGCTAAGTGTCAGAATTGTCAACAAGTAAAGGTAGAGAACTAGAGGCCTGGTGGTATGGATAACAATATAGATATTCTTGAATGGAAGTGGGAAATGGTCAATATGGACTTTATTACTGGTTTGTCGTGGTCCCGCAGGCAGCGTGATTCTATTTAGGTGATTGTAGAACGAATGACTAAATCAACCCACTTTTTGCGAGTAAAGACTACCCATTTAGCAGAGGATTATGCCAAGTTATATCTTCAAGAAGTGGTTAGACTTCATGGAGTTCCCATGTCGATTATTTAAGATAGAGGTGCACAATTTACTACATAATTTTGGAAGTCATTCCAGAAAGGTTTGTGTTCAAAGGTGAACTTGAGTACTACTTTTCATCCTCAGACTGATGGTCAAGTAGAGCGCACTATTCAGACTTTAGAATATATGTTGAGGTCTTGTGTGATTGTTTTCAAGGGTAATTGGGATGATCACCTACTTCTCATTGAGTGTTCTTATAACAATAGTTAGCACTATAGCATCCAAATGGCTCCTTATAAGGATCTTTATTGTGGGTGATGCAAATCTCCTATTAGATGGTTTGAAGTTGGTGAAGCTGGGTTGATAGGACCAGACTTAATGCATCAAGCTATGGAAAAAGGTAAAGGGTTATTCAAGAGAGTTTGAAAACAACGTAGAGTAATCAGAAATCCTATATCGATGTTAGGAGAAGATATTTAGAGTTTGAAGTGGATGATTGGGTCTACTTGAAGATTTTACCCATGAAGGGTGTTATGAATTTTGGTAAGGAGGGGAAACTGAGTCCCCAGTATATTGGTTCCTACAGAATATCCAAGAGGATCAGTAACGTAGCTTATGAGTTGGAGCTACTGCAAGATTTAGCAGCGGTTCATCCGGTATTTCATGTTTCTATGTTAAAGAAGTGCATGGGCGATCCTTCAATTATCATACCTACCGAAGATATTGGTATAAATTAAGGATAGCTTATCTTATGAGGAGATTCCTGTTAAGATTCTAGACCGCCAGGTTTGCAAGTTAAGAACCAAGGAGGTAGCATCAGTCAAGGTTTTGTGGAGGAGTTAGTTTGTTGAGGAAGCTACTTGGGAAGCTGAGGAGGATATAAAGAAGAGGTACCTACATCTCTTCGAATCTGGAGAAGTTCCAAATTAAGGTACTAATACTTTTCTTGGCATTTACTTTAACTTGACTTGTTATGTTTATATTTTCGTTGTTGGGTGTTTGAGCTGGATGTTAGATGTTACACCCTTAGCCTACTAAAAGTAATCTCATTCGAGGATGAATGTTCCCAAGGGGGACATATTGTAACACCCCGCTATTTGAAAGAGTTAGAATTACAAAGAACAGTTTTTGGAAAGAATAAAAAACTGAAATTTGGTAAGAATGTTAAGTATGAGTTTTGGGTCAACTTCAAACGACCATAACTCCTAGTACAGGATGAGTTAGGTAGGCTATAAGATATCAAATGAAAGGTCTTTTAATTATCTTTCCAACGCCACCAAAGGTTGCTAATTTTCAGGAAAGTATGAGGGAGATATGCCCATTTGAAATCGAGTTGTCTGGATAAGGAAAGTCAACCGAATTTTAGAGGGGTAGTTTGGTGTTTTCATTACCCAATTATTTTATTTCAATTTTAGAAATTTATTTGGGGTTTAAACTGAGTTAGTTCAGTTTAGGCATTCAGAAATCATGGTAGGGCTTAGAGAAAAGAGAAAGAGGAGAAAAGGTCAAGATTTCGTCAAGATCTTAAAATTTCATTATGGATTTTGTCAAAGGTTGATCCCTATAGAGGTATGTGAGACTTTCATTGCGTTGGGTTCGTTCACCCACGCACCAATCATGTTTATCTCAGCAAAATTCATTCTAGAAAGTTGAAAGTTGATGATCTGGAATTGTGTTCTTGAAATTGGCTTTAGTTCTAGAGTTAGGATGGGATTGTTAGGTTCTTAATGAAGTCGTGTCAATTTTAGAGTCGTTCATGAGTAGATTCTTTTGTACATGTACTGGGTATCTAAATCTAAAGAGAAATTGAGAAAAAGAATTGAATTTAGGCTAATTGGGTTAGAAAATGAAGAAGGAAAAAGTCGGGCGAATCTTGCACTCCACTCCGCGTCGCGGACCTGCCCTCCCTTTGTACAGAATCTTTCTCCACGTCGCGGAGAGGTCGCAGACCCACTGCCTCAAAATTTAATTTGTGACCAAATATTAAAATTCATCTCTGCGTCACAGACTTTCTCCCATACAATGAATTCTCGATCGTTTCTCCTATTTAACTATCTAAAAACACTCATAATCATCACATATCGTTCCTTTCACAAATCACAACCTTGAATTCATGACTCAAATTCAAGGTAAAGTTAAGAGTCAAGTCTTGAGGGTTATTCGAGTCATTTTAAGTAGTCTTTTACAAATCTTTTAAACTTGTTTTAAAACTTAAGCATTAAGATTGAAAAAGAGTAGAGCCGAGTTCATTCCTTCAGAATGTTATATGGGGACTATATATTCCCAAAGTGTAAACGTTTTCGCATTTAAGATGAGAGGAAACACCAATTTCCAAAAGGGTTTTCATGAGTAGTTTTGAGTTTCATCTCTTTTAAGAGATAAGCTTTTGAGTAATAACCTCAAACCACAGAGAAAGAGTTATGTTTTTAAATATATGAGTTGAGTATATTTTGGGAGTAGTATTAAGAACCGATATGGGGACGATTTCATAATAACTCAAGTCTCCATATGCCATGAAGCCAACAGAGGGTAGAAAGGGTCATACTTTTTAGATGATTCCTTAATGCTTTTTAGCATAGACTAGTGGATCCACTTAATTGAGGCGCTTTATATCTTGGCAAGTTATAGGACAATTCTGGTAGCGTGGCCGAGACGATGTATCATCACATAGCTCATAGTGATGGTTGTCGGTTGAGGAAACTCCCATAGAAGTATGTTACTTTATTATCTATACATTGAGTTGTTACCTACTGTTTAAATTCTTTATATAAACTACATATTTATTCTTGTTTATTTTTGCATTGAGTTGAGTATCCATGAGTTGAGTAAAGTTGAGGTAAGTGTTTCTTTCAGATTCCAGTTCTAGCTTATGTGTTGTTTGGATTTCCCCTCGCATGGTCGTACATTCAATGTACTAACCCCATTTGACCTACATCATTTTATGATGCAGATACGGGTAACCAAGGTCAACATCCAGCGCTTCGTTGATCCAGTTGAACACTCAGAGTCAGTTGGTGAGCCTCCTTTCTTTTCAGAGGATCCCTTACATTCTTTTTAGAATTTTCAATTGTTAGGATGATCGGGGGTCTTTTCCCGACATCCCTCATAGGTTTGGAGGCTTCATAGACATATAGCTATAGTTCTTTAGTCTTTGTATTTCAGTTGTTTTGTTATAAGACTTGGTTTGCCACTTTGTCTAGTTGAATGTTTATTTCTAAAACATTCTAGGTTATGTTAAGACAGTTGAGTAGAGTTGCATTTGACTTCCTTTATTAATGCCTAAAGTCTTCCACTGAGAGTCTAGCCAGGTCAAGGGTTCGCTTGGGGCCATCAATAGTTCTGGAGTGTCAGTGCCTCCCAGGGTGTAGGCTCGGGGCGTGACAAACTTGGTATCACAACACATAGTTCAAGAGTTTGAGGGAGTCTATGAAGCCGTGTCTATAGAGTCCTAGTTATCGGTGTGAAGCGCGCCGCATCTATAAGTATGAGGCTGCAACAGTTAGGGACTAACTCACTTCTTTCATACTCATTTTGTGCGATAGAGTTTATCTGTATAAAAATTTCTTTCCAACTCATGCTTGCACGTGTATTTCAGATCATGCCTCCATGAAGACCTATTCGAGGTCGAACATTGAGGTGCAAGGGGTACCTAATGCACCAGAAGTGCAGTCACTAATGCTGAATTTCGGGAAGCTATCGAATGTTGAGTCAAGCTATGACCAACCAGGTTGGGCAACAAAGAGGAGTTTGACAAGATGTGGCTCATACATCTAGAATTCGAGAGTGCTTAAGGATAAACCGTCCAAGATTCACTAGTTCAAGTATCACTGATGATACAAAAATCTTTGTTGAAGAGCTTCAGAAGGTTTTTGAGATTATGCTTGTTACTGATGTTGAGAGACTAGAACTAGCTGCATATCAACCGAAGAGTGTCTCTAGAATATGGTTTGACCCATGTAAGAACGGTAGAGCTGAGGGTGCACCAATTGTGAGTTGTGCTATGTTTGAAGAGGCCTTCTTGGGGCGTTTCTTTCCCCGGGAACTGAGAGAAGCAAAGGTACGAGAATTCCTTACTCTTAAGCAGGAATCTATGAGTGTGCACGAGTACAGTCTTAAGTTCACCCAACTTTCCCGCTATGCTCCGGAGATGGTTGCTGACATGAGGAGTAGGATGAGTTTATTCGCTGCTGGGTTTTCTCATATGTCAAGTAAAGAGGGCAAGAAAGTTATGCTAATAGGAGATATGGAGATAGCAAGGTTGATGATCCATGTGTAGAAGGTTGAGGAAGATAAGATGAGGGATAGAGAATAGTTTAGAAAAAAGAATGCTAAGACATGAGGAAATGAGTCCGGACAACAGAAGAGTAATGTCAACCGGTCATCTTCCCAACAAAAGCAAAAGGGACCTGCTCCATCATCTGCTAGTACACTTGCCCAAAGGAACAGAGGTGAGTTAAATAATTAGAACTCACAGAATTTCAGAGCTAGACATGCATAGTCTCAAGGTAGTGTGGCATATGTGCTAAGAGTGGTCGGAACCACCCATGAACGTGTTGCGATGTCTCTACTAATTGCTCAAGTGTGGTCAAGAGGGTCACTTCATGAAATAGTGTCCTAAGAACAGGCAAAGTGATGGAAATAGGGGCAATAAAGCCCAATTTTCTTCAGCTGCTCCACCAGACAGGGCTGCACCTAAAGGAGCTACTTTAGGGACCGGCGGAGGAGCAAACCGCCTATATGCTATCACTAGTTTCCAAGAGCAAGAGAATTCTCCAGATGTTGTCCCTGGTATGACCGAAGTCTTCACTTTTGATGTTTATGCATTGCTAGATCAGGGAGTGAGTCTATCTTTTGTGATACCTTATATTGCCATGAATTTTGATATTCTTCCTGAGCAACTTCTTGAGCCCTTCACTGTTTCTACACCTGTTGGTGAGTCTATTCTAGTTGTGTCACGACCCAACACATTGGGCCTTGCGAGCACCTACTCTAACACTTACTTAGGAGAACCCTCGCTTCCAAAAGAGTTAAAGACATGCATAAGTATAAGAAAAGTCAAGACAAAAGTAGAATTCATGTAGATTTCATAAAATAAAGAGTTTTTAAAACGACTCAAGGTTAAGTCTTGTAAAGTAATTAACACCCAGAGATCTAGTCTAAACAAGTACAAGAGCTTTTAAGATTACAATGATATAACATGAGAACAAATGACGCAACTCCCACCACATGGAAGGAAAATTAGAAGTTGTTGGAGATTTTCTTCTTCTTCACCGGTGAAACATCGTTGACCCTGCAACTACACTATGCCAAAAGGCATAGCAAGTGTAGTATCAGTACAACCACACGTGCTGGTAGACATCATCGGTCAACCCGATACCTACCGCATAATATATGAAAATCAACTAGTAGGAAACATGAGATAAGACAGTTCATTCCTCCACCTTTATATTATACTAGTACTTGACTATAACCCCTTACCTCTTCCACATCACCACTCAACTCTTGACTCCATAGAAGGTTCTATCAAGGTTTATTAACCTCTTCAAAGCTAACCCCATTCCAGGGTAATACCTAACGATTTAACATTTACGACATAACACCACCCCAATTCACAACTTTACGAACATAGACCACTTCTCTCAATTATCACTTAGTACATCTAGACCATAGTCTCCTCTTACTATACCACCTCCCGACTTGGACCTGACTATTCAGAGTTTATTTTTTAACGAGATATGTACCGAGTAACCATAATCTAATACACCATATATACAAAATGTATGAATCAGTGATCATTTCAGGAGAAATGTACAATTTCACATTCTCAATAACAATTAGATATAACAATACAATGGTCCTCTCATGGAACCCATACCCAAACTGTTAGTGTGCCGGAACTTTACACCCGATCCTAATTAGTGTATCAAAACGTGACACTCGATCCAATGTATGTGTCGGAACGTGATACCCAATCCAATCAACACAACCATAATCATATTCACACTCATAATGTACACACTCATAATCATACAATAAAGTCTTGATTCATGGCATACAATTATTCAATCATACTTATTTCATTAGGTTTGATCAATAGTTCTTCATTCACATACATGTATGCATTACAATGAGGCAATTACCAACATACATCACACAAACATGAAATCAAACCTCACCTACCATAGTTCACATGAAGAGGTTTCCTCCTACAGTATACGTCTGATGTACAACTAGGGTTACAGATACTACTATCTCTTTTTCGGTGCACGAAGGTGTACGCATGAATTCTACTGTCAATTATCCATATACTATGCAGTGAACACATATTTAAGACTACTCATTTAAATAAACCTAGCCTACCTGGGCGCCAAGAAGCTTCCATCCTACCTTCTGGGCAACGAGACGGTGGATGTTTGACCAGAATTCTGCAAGCTATCAATATCTTTATGCTAGAAATCTCTTTCTCCTTCCTTCGTAAGACTAGAGCACCCTTCTGAGGGTTTCTGGGTGATCCTCGCCTCTTTTTGGTGTTTTTGGAAAAATGAGAAAATAAGACTTCGCATTATTTAAGTTTTGTCTCGTCCATCCCGTTCTAGCTCTCGATGTCGCACTGAAGCGTCGCCGCCCTAGCAGCATCTAGCCTGCATTGGCGAAATGATGGGCCCATTTTCCCCCAACATTTTTCCTTTCCTTAATAATGACGGTTCGAGTCGTTACAATTGATACAAATTTACTCCTCGTTCATCCCTAAACGATTAGCGAAGGGATCAACATGCGCCCTTTATTGGAGTACTTCTAAACTAACGAATTGGCTCATTACGGAACCACGAAGGATAGTGGTTTTTCGAATTTTCAGCACAAATGGTTCTATACTCAATGGACCGATTACGGAAAATGAGGCAACACACGGAGAAAAGAAATGCATCCAATTGCACAACCTAACCTCGCTAGAGCGGCAGCTTTCTTGCTGAGGCGGGGCCGTTGTGGCGAGGCACCTCCCACTGTAGCGGGAGATCGGAGACAGTAAGAGGGGGGGGGAAGGGGAATGGTTTCCCCATTTCCTCCCTTTTGTCATTCAAATCTCTCAAAATCCTCTCAATCACTTCACTCAGAACGTCAACTTCAAGGTAATGTTCTCATTCCTTACGCTATTTACTTCATTACTTAACTTCGATTACATGATGATAACTAATTGATTAGGAAGGCCTTGGGGTAGTTATTCAAATCTTTTAACATAGGTTACTTGATTTGTTAAAGCAGTGCATCATGGACACTTCCCTTACATCCCCAACGTCTCCACAATGTTCTGGGTGTAAGGATTTCACAAAAATATGGTTGTAACAATACCGAAATGGGTGGGGGAAGTTGGAATGTCTTATTGGTGTAAAACTAAGATTTGGGCTTCATTAGGGGCTATTTTGCTAGAAAATCGTATATTTAGGTACTAGGGTACTTTATAGACTCTGATCTACTGAAATTTTGTTGAAAATAAGGTTTTTGAGAAGAAGGGGCGCCATGATCGCACCTGAAGTTCGTCCTACACGAAGGCCGCTCTGGCGGCCTTTATCTTGTTGTAGCAGCCTCCCTCATCCCGCTGTGGCGGGATTCAGTGGGGCAATAGCCCCTTGCCACTAAAATCAGAAAATTTTCTTTTCTTAGCCAAATATTGTCTAATCCCATGGAGTTCGAACGTGTATATTTCATAATTTTGCATGCTTGTCTAAAATGGGTTGTATTAACGAGGACAATCTACCTTTTGTCCGATTCCCAATGCTGCCAGTCGAGAAAGATACCATGATCATTGGAACACCAAGTTCTGCTGTGAGAGGGCTTTCCATTTACTGAACCTAGAGGAGAAGGCGCCCACCTTTTTATATTCGGCTGATGAAGTTAGGATGGGCCCCACTGACAGAGGCTCCCCCTACTGCGCTCCATATGGTGAGGGAATTCTATGCCATCCTACCTACCGTTCGCTAGGACGACCCTCACCCTACTATCCGTATCCTGGGATTTGACATCCCTCTGATCACTAAATTCATAAATGAGGTGCTTAAGGTGCTAGAGGTCCCCAACACAGAGTACAAGGCCAAGCCTATAGAGATAGATTTGGGCTGGCTATGGGATAAAGTTGTTGAGCCTGTGCACGGGACAAGGTTCACTGGGATACTACTGAGGGCTTCACCAGTACTAACTGGTCACCGAATGCTAAGAGGTGGTTATACTTGGTTTCAAAGAAGATCTGCAGATCGACATAATCGCACCGACATGACTTTTCCCCAGGCTCTAGTGGTGTCTTGTGCTATGCTGAGGATAGAGATGAATGTGAGGGCATAGGTTGTGTTTGAGTGGAAGATCTTCTACCGAAGGAAGAAGAAGGCTTTCTTCCTATCAGGGCTAGTGACAACAATGTGCAAGCGGGTGGGGGTGTCACTCTTGGACACTGATGAGGTACTTCCTATGGATCCCTTTTATCATCTTCTTTTGATCAGGAAGCCCTCCACCCAGGAAAGGAAGAGAAGAAAGGCAGACAGGGCCATCAAAAGTAGAGCAACGGCTGAGGCAGACGACGGAGGAGAGGATGATGACGAGGCCAAAAAATTCATTCCTACCCAATCTTAGCCCCCGCTTTCCAGTGCTCGTGTGAAGGAGGATGTGGCGGCCGTCTTGAGGAAACTTAGAGGCTCCCAAGCTAGTACCTCGATTTTGATTCCACCCTCCACTGCCCTTGAGTTGGAGATGCTCCGCCGCCACCTGCAATGGGAGAAGAAGAAGAATTTAGCGAGGGATCACCTAATAGACTGGATGTGGAAGACCTTGAAGGTCATTTTCTCCTATGTCACCCCAGCGGGAGCTTCCCACGCTCCAGTCAGAGGACTTCCGGGAGTTTCCTTGGTTGAGTGACGCTTGGATCGGTGAGACATTCCTAGAGAACATGGTGTCCGAAAGTGACACCTCCCATTCCCATGGTCCCTGAATTGGTTTCACCCCCTTTCCCCCTTGGGCATGTAATGAACAAATTTTTATTTCTTTTATTTCCTTACATTTTTGTGAGCACATGGATGCTCTGTTGTTTTTCACACCTAATATTTAAATGCTAGGTGACTATAATTTATGTTTTATTGTTGGGTACTGAATGCGTTTTGCTGGGATTTATCCCATGTTCGATTTGGTGTTTTATATGTATGACTAGGGGAAAACAGAGGAGACAGGGTAGGGATTCTGTCTCGCCCTATGCCGCTCTGGCGTTCTCTCCCTGGCGGGACTAATCCCACCCTATCGGCTCAGACGGAATAGTTTTCCAGGTCAACAATTTCTTGGGTTTTCATGTTTAAAAACTTTTCCCTTGATTCCCAAGCTATAACTAAGCTTTTATGTTACTTCTCTTAGCTAGGATGGTCATTGTCTACCCGTAGTCAACCCAACGGTACACATTCCAGAATCCATTCCCATACACTCACACGGTTATAGTCGGTCGTAACTCACATCCAGATTTCGCTTACCAATCACATCGTAGTTTATCTAGACCCTTACACCTAACCCAGTGATGACTCTCTTTCCGACAATAGGTTTACGAAACTCAAGCAATTACGACTCGCAATGTTTTGAAAATTTAGGCTATCATATTGCACACATCAAAATCCAGACAAGCAATACTGAACGCATAATCATATCATAGCATCCAAGTAAACACACCTTACACACCAATATTCATTTCAGACAATAATATGCACATTTTCACAATTTAAAGGTACAACCCACAAACGAGTCCAAATTATTGATTAGTTCGCTCCATACATGATCATTACTGATCATCTCTGCATTTATACCTCACTTAGGGCCAAATACAATTTGGAACCTTTTCAGTTTCAATTTACCTTGCTTGTGTCCTCTCAGTCGTGGCTATGACATCCAGTTCACTTTGTTGAGATACCAACTGGAATCGGGAGATACCAATTGGACTCAACTTATTCCACAAGAGACAACTCGCACGAAAAGAGAGAAGAAATGAAACGACTTCCTAGAATGCTCGTAGCTTCCTGAAGATTAGATGTGGATGTCAACACACCCATCCGCAGAAGTCTATTCCACATTTGATGTTGTACTAGAAGATCGGTAACCTGGGCTCTGATACCAATTTGTCACGACTCAACCCACTGAGCCGTGCGGGCACCTACTCTAACACCTACGTAGGAGATCCCTCAATTCCAAAAATAGTTAAAGACATGCGGAGGATTAAGAAAATTTAAGATAAAAGGAAATTCATGTAGATTTCATGAAATAAAGAGTTTTTAAAACTACTCAAGGTTAAGACTTGTAAAGTAATTAACACCCCGGGGATCTAGTCTAAACATGTACAAGAGCTTCTAAGATTACAATGATATAACATGAGAACAAATGACGCAACTCCCACCACACGAAAGGAAAAATAGAAGTTGTTGGAGATTGTCGTCGTCTTCACCTATGAAACATCACTGACCCTACAACCGGACTATGCCAAAAGGCATAGCAAGAGTAGTATCAGTACAACCACACGTACTAGTTGGCATCATCGGTCAACCCGATACCCACCGCATAATATATGAAAATCAACCAGCAGGAAACATGAAATAAGACTGTTCATTCGTCCATCTTTATGTTATACTAGTACTTGACTATAACCCCTTACCTCTTCCACATCACCACTCAACTCTTGACTCCATAACACGTTCTATCAAGGTTTATTAATTGATTCAATGTTAACCCCTTCCAAGGTAATATGTAATGATTTAACATTTATGACATAACACCACCCCAATTCAAAACTTTACGAACACAAACCACTTCTCTTAATTATCAGATAGTACATCTGGACCCTAGTCTCCACTTACTATACCACCTCCCGACTTGGACCCGACCATTCACATTGTATTTCTTAATGAGATATATATCGCGAAACCCTAACCTAATACATACCCATGTACATAATGTAGTTATCCTTTCAAGAGCAATGTACAATTTCATATTCTCAATAACAATTACATATAACAATAGAACGATGCTCTCATGGAACCCATACCCAAACTATTACAGTGCTAGAATGTGACATTCGATCCTAATTAGTGTGTTGGAATGTGACACATGATCCAATGTGTGTGTCGGAATGTGACACCCGATCCAATGCATGTGTCGGAACGTGACACCCAATTCAATCAACACAACCATAATCACATGCATACTCATAATGTACATACTTATAATCATACAATCAAGTGTTGATTCATGACATACAATTATTCATTCATACTCATTTCATAAGGTTTGATCAATAGTGCTTTATTCACATACATGCATGCATTACAATGAGGGAATTATTAACATACATCACACAAACATGAAATCAAACCATCACCTACCTTAGTTCACAGGATGAGGTTTCCTCCTACGGTATTCGTTTAATGTACAACTAGGGATACAGGTACAACTATCTCTTTTTCGATGCACGAATGTTTACGCATGAATTTTGTTGTGAAATATCCATATACTACTCAGTGAACACAGATTTAAGACTACTCAATTAAATAAACCTAGCCTATTTGGGCTCCAAACAGCTCCCATCATGGCTTTCGGGCAATAAGACGGTGGATTTTTTATCAAAAATACGCAAGCTATCGACATCCTTATGCTAGAAATCTCTTTCTCCTTCCTTTCCAAGCCTCGAGAAGCTTTTTGAGGGTTTCTGGTGTGATCCTTACCTCTTTTTGGTGTTTTGGAAAAAGGATAAACTAAGACTTCACGTTATTTAAGTGTTGTCCCGTCAGTCCCGTTTTGGCATTCTATGTCCCGCTGGAGCGCTGTCGCCCTAGCGACATCTGGCCCGCTTTGGCAGGATTATGGGCCCAGTTTTCCCCGACATTTTTCCTTTCTTAAATAATGACGGTTTGGGTCGTTACAAGCTGAGAGGTCTATCGTGATTGTGCCATTTTCGTCAATCACAAGAGCACCGTGGTTGATTTAGTTGAGTTAGACATGGTAGATTTTGATGTCATTCTGGGTATGGATGGGGTTCATGCATGTTATGCCTCAGTCGATTGTAGAACTCAGGTAGTCAAGTTTCAGTTTCCTAATGAGCCAGTTTTTGAGTGGAGGAGTAATTCAGTAGTGCCTAAGGGTCATTTTATTTCGTACCTTAAGGCGAGAAAGTTAGTTTCCAAGGGTTGTGTCTATCACTTAGTCCGAGTTAATGACTCTAGTGTTGAGACACCACCTATTCGGTCAGTTTCAGTTGTTAGTGAGTTTCTAGAAGTCTTCCCAGACGACCTTCCTGGAGTCCCTCCTAAGAAATAAACTTCAGTGTAGATATTCTTCTTGATACTTGTCCTATCTCTATTCCGCCATATAAAATGGCTCTAGCAGAGTTGAAAACGTTAAAAGAACAGTTGAAAATCTTCTTGAGAAAGGTTTTATTCGACAAAGTGTCTCACCTTGGGGTGCTTCAATCTTATTTGTGAGAAAGAAAGATGGTTCTTTTAGAATGTGCATAGATTACCGTCAGTTAAACAAAGTCACTATTAAGAATAAGTATCCTCTTCCGAGAATTGATGATCTCTTCGATCAACTTTAGGGTGCAACTTGTTTTTTGAAAATAGACCTCAGATTTGGCTATAATCAGTTGAGAGTAAGATAAAATGATATCCCTAAGACAGCTTTCAGGACCTGCTATGGTCATTATGAGTTCCTAGTTATGTCTTTTGGTTTGGCCAATGCTCCTGCAATATTCATGGACCTTATGAACAGAGTATTCAAGCCTTATTTATATATGTTTATTATCATATTCATTGATGACATCTTAATCTAGTTGAGGAATGAGGAAGATCATACTATTCATCTCAAAATAGTTCTCCAAACTCTCAAAGATAAGGATTATATGCTAAGTTTTCTAAATATGAATTTTGATTTGAGTTTGTGGCATTCTTAGGAAATATTGTTTACGGTGATGGAATTCGAGTTGGCACTCAAAAGATAGAGGCAGTGTAGAATTGGCAAGGTTATTACTTATGCCTCCAAACAACTTAAAGTTCACGAGAAGAATTACCCAACCCATGATCTAGAGTTAGTTGTCGTACTATTTGCTTTAAAAATATGACGTCACTATCTTTATGGTGTTCATGTGGATGTGTTCACCGATCACAAGAGTCTTCAATATGTTTTTAGTCAGAAAGAGCTTAACCTCAGACAGAGAAAGTGGTGGTTAGAATTACTCAAGGATTATGACATGAGTATTTTTTATCACTCAGGTAATGCTAATGTTGTTGTTGATGCCTTGAGTAGATTATCTATGGGTATTACTGCCCATGTAGAGAAAGATAAGAAAGAGGTAGCAAAGGATGTGCATAGACTTGAACGACTAGAAGTTCGATTGATGGATTGCAATGAAGGAGGAGTGGTGGTGATGAATGGGGCTGAATCGTCACTAGTTTCTGAAGTGAAAGAGAAACAAGACCAGGATCCTATTTTGCTTGAATTGAAGGCAAATGTTCAGAAGCAAAAGGTGATGACTTTTGAACAAGGGGGGAATGGTGTATTGAGGTATCAAGGTAGATAGTGTGTGCCAAGGGTGGAGAAATTCAAGATAGGATCATGGAGGAAGCTCATAGCTCTAGATATTCTATCCTTCCGGGTTCCAAAAAGATGTATCATTATTTGAGAGAGGTTTATTGGTGGAGTAGTATGAAGAAGGGCATTGCAGAGTTTGTTGCTAAATGTCCGAATTGTCAACAAGTGAAGGTAGAGCACTAGGGGCCCGGTGGTATGGCTTAGAATATAGAGATTCTAGAATGGAAGTGGGAGATGATCAATATCAACTTTATTACTGGTTTGCCACGGTCCCGTAGGCAGGATAATTCCATTTGGGTGATTTTAGAACGAATGACTAAATCAACCCACTTTTTGCCGGTAAAGACTACCCATTCAGCAGAGGATTATGCCAATTTATATCTTCAAGATGTACTTAGACTTCATGGAGTTCTATTGTAGATTATTTCAGATAGAGGTGCACAATTTGGAAGTCATTCTAGAAAGGTTTGGGTTCAAAGGTGAACTTGAGTACTGCTTTTCATCCTCAGACTGATGGTCAAGCAGAGTGCACTATTCAGACTTAAGAAGATATGTTGAGGGTTTTTGTAATTGATTTCAAGGGTAATTAGGATGATCACCTACCTCTCATTGACTGTGCTTATAAAAATAGTTACCACTCTAGCATCCAAATGGCTCCTTATGATGCTCTTTATGGGAGGCGATGTAGATCTCCTATTGGATGGTTTGAATCTAGTGGAGCTGTGTTGATAGGACCATACTTAGTGCATCAAGTTATGGAAAAGGTAAAGGTTATTCAAGAGAGAATGAAAACAACGTAGAGTTGTCAGCAATCCTATACTGATGTTAGGAGAAGATATTTAGAGTTCAAAATGGATGATTGGGTCTACTTGATGATTTCACCCATGAATATTGTGATGAGATTTGGTAAGGAGGAAATTGAGTCCCCGGTATATTGGTCCATATAGACTATCCAAGAGGATAGGTAATGTAGCTTATGAGTTGAGCTACCGCAAGATTTAGCAGCGGTTCATCCGGTATTTCATGTTTCTATGTTAAAGAAGTGCATGGGCGATCCTTCACTTATCATACCTACCGAAGATATTGGTATAAATTAAGGATAGCTTATCTTATGAGGAGATTCCTGTTAAGATTCTAGACCGCCAGGTTTGCAAGTTAAGAACCAAGGAGGTAGCATCAGTCAAGGTTTTGTGGAGGAGTTAGTTTGTTGAGGAAGCTACTTGGGAAGCTGAGGAGGATATAAAGAAGAGGTACCCACATCTCTTTGAATTCGGAGATGTTCCAAATTAAGGTACTAATCCTTTTCTTGACATTTATTTTAAGTTGACTTATTGTGTTTACATTTTGCTTGTTGGGTGTTTGAGTTGGATGTTAGATGTTACACCCTTAGCCTACTAAGAGTAATCTCATTCTAGGACAAATGTTCCCAATGGGGAGATATTTTAACACCCTGTTATTTGAAAGAGCTAGAATTAGAAAGAACCATTTTTGGAAAGAATAAAAATTTTGAAATTTGGCAAGTAAGTTAAGTATGACTTTTGGGTCAATTTCAAATGACCATTAATCCTAGTACAAGACTATTTAGGTGGGGTATAAAATATCAAATCAAAGGTCTTTGAAATATCTTTCCAACGACACCAAAGATGCTCATTTTCGAGCTCGTATGATGGAGATATGCCCGTTTGAAGTCGGGATGTCTGGATAAGGAAAGTCAACCAAATTTTAGAGGGGTATTTTTGTCTTTTCATTACCAAATTAATTTATTTCATGTTTAGAAATTTATTTGGGGTCTAAACTAAGTTAGTTCTGTTTATGCATTCCAAAATCACTCTAGGGCTGTGAGAGAAGAGAAAGAGGAGAAAAGAGGAGAAAAGGTCAAGATTTCGTCAAGATCATAAGATTTCGTTGTGGATTTTGCCAAGGGTTGATCCCTAAAGAGGTATGTGAGACTTTCATAGCGTTGGGTTCATTCACCCATGCACCAATCATGATTATTTTAGAGAAATTCGTTCTAGAAAGTTTAAAGTCGATGACCTTGAATTATGTTCTTGAAATTGTCTTTCGTTCTTGTGTTAGGAGGGGATTGTTGAGTTCTTGATGAAATCATGTTGATTTTAGAGTTGTTCATGAGTAGATTCTTGTGTACATGTGTAGACACGTAATTTTGACCGAACATAAATTTTACATCATTTTTAGTAGTTAAATGTTTATTATAAATTTGAATTAAATATTTTATTCTTATTAGGTATATTTGAAAATATTTGAAAACTACAAAATTTTGAATCACATTTTAAGCTAAGTTTTATTTTTTTTCAATTGTTTTAAAAAAGTAATGATATATATATGTTTTCTCCTATTATTAGGTTTAATGAATAATTGTATATTACTTTTTGTATTATAACTTTAGATTAAATTTTGTTTTCATATTAATTTAGAGTAGTTGACTAATATTTTTATAATTATTTATACATATTTAATTTTTTACCTATCAACACCCATATACCCACTACTCCTCTCACTCAACCCCACTACCCCACAACACCCCTATACACACGTGACACTACACACACCCACACTCCACTATATATTACTATATTATACACACATACGAGGGAGACTGGGGAACAATAGAAACATACACAAAACGTACAGAGGCACAACCAAAAAAAAAAAAACACACACACATGCCAGAAATAAGAAAAAAAAAGCAACCGGTAACATACCCACAAACATTTTCATCTCTTTATTCCTTTTTTTTTCTCTACTTTTATATAAACACAACACACATCCACACCAAAAATTTGTGAGCGTTCTAATCGAGGTTTGGTCTAGATTTTGCGATTCTTATTTCTTCATTTAAGGTTCAACTTTACCTTATTTCTTTAATTTATTTATGGAATTTGATGTAATTATTATGATAAGTTTTCTTACACTTTTGTTTTATTCATAATTTGATTAAAATGAAGAATGTGTTAAGTGTTATATCTCTTTAATAAATAAAAGTAACTTTATTTGGTGGTTATTTTTTGTTTATCTATTTTTGTTCATTAGTTGTGATGTCTTAAAATGAATGGGTCATATGTTGTTCTTTTCTTCATTTCGATGCTAATAATGATCAAGTAGAAATTATTGGGTTCACAAAATTATTGTTGTTCTATTTATTAAATAAAGAATGAGATTTATTTTAGCAATTTGTCATTGTTTTGTTGGATTAATAAGAAATTACAATATCAGTATGCCTAATTTTGCCATTAACTTCAAGAAAAAAATATATAATATGTGTAGGCTTAATTTTAACATTAACTTTAAGAGTAAATAAAAATAAAAGAATACAAAATAATTCAAAATTTTATATTGTATCCTAGAAGTTTAGATTTATTTTATTTTATTTGATTTTACTTAATATTTTCTTATAACATTAGATGGAGTTTAGGCATGTTAAAAAGAAAATCGTTTCAAATAAGAATGTGGTTACACATCTTTTTTTGAAGTACTTAAAGGAATTCAAGGATGTGGTGACACACCTTGACAAAATTATTCTAAGAAATATTTTAATTAAAATCAAGAGGTGTAAATAAGAATTATTAGGTGTGAGGTACTCGAGAGGAAAATACAGTTATGCCTCTAAATGTCAAGACCAAGAATGCGGTTATGCATCTAGTTTCTGACTAATAAAAATCCAACAGTAAAAAAGAAGCAAACCCTGGTCTGTAGACACAATATATCTAAAAAATAGTAAAAATAAGTATAAGTCAATAAAAACGACCGTGCTAGAACCACGGGACTCGAGAGATGCCTAATACCTTTTCCTCGATCAACATAATTCCTTACCCAAATTTCTAATTCGCAGACCAAAACTAAAGAGTCATTTCCTATCGATTAAGGATAAACAAGGGTGACTTAGAACACCATAACTCAATTCCAAGTGGAGACTTTGAAAAATAAATAAAATAATCCCTAAATCAATAACGTTACTTTAATTGGAAAAAACCCTATCCGCCGCCGTGCGCAAAAAGGGGTGTGACATCTTTGGCGACTCCGCTGGGAATTAACCAGAATTCGAGCTTTGTCTATTGACTTTAACTTGATTTTATTATATTATTTCATTGGATATACTGTTTTGATTACCTAATGTGCTACTTGCTGCTCATTTATCGCTTTTATATTTGTTGAATTATATAAAAAATAGTATTAGGGAATGCAGTTATTCATCTCACTTTCTTTTGAGATAAATCTGGAGTGTCTAGGCACCCAGTGAAGGATTTTAGTCACAAATGTTAGGCAAGGTTGGACCAGTAATGAAGTCAGAATAGCGCTGCTACCGATAAGTTGCCCCTCCCTGGCCCGAGTTGTCCACTCGGGTAAACCGGTCTAGAAACTAATCTCTTTAGGTTTCAACCTATTAAACATGATATACAGACATGATTATCCCTAGTAGGCTCTGCTTATTGCATCATTTGCATTTTATTTAGTAGACTTGAACAAGAATTGAGTTTGTCTATGACATGTATCCCTCTCTTACTTGACCACTTAGATCATTTTATGTGCTACATGCAAATACATTTATTTAGAAAATCTCTATAAGTTGACTTATTTTAGTGTGACTACTGAAAAAAAATTATAAAATAAAAAATAAAAAATATTTCTTCTTTTAGAAGATATTATACTTTTCTAGAAAATGAAATGAAAGATTTTTCACTATTTAATCAAAATTACAAAAAAAATTAAATTTCCTTTTGTACAGTTAATAAAAAAAACTGAAATATTTTACTTTCATAATACTTTAAAAATTGCATTTTATTAGAAATTTTTTTTAATATGTCAAAGTTGTTTTTTTTTCTGTCCAATCTGGACGAACTACACACACTTGATTCTCACCTCAATGAGATATATAGGCAACCCTCTTTGGGTTCGGTGATCTTTATTCAAAAATTAAAAAAATAAAATCTTTTTCAAAAATTCAAAAAAAAAATGAAAAACAAGAAGCTTTAATCTTTATCAAAAATATTTTTTTATTAATTTTCTTTTAATAATTCAAATTAAAAAAAACTACATGATTTTATCTCAAAGCTCTAAAAAAAACTAGATGATTTTATCTCAAAGCTCTAAAAAAAACAAGATGATTTTATCTCAAAGCTCTAAAAAAAAGCTTAGTTATTGAGATTTTGAAAAAATATGCAAAGATTTTAGTCATGTTTGCAAGTGTGTTACTTATGCAATCTCAAACGGATTTGATTAATGCATTATTAAATCATTTTAAAAAAAACAACTTATAATTAAAGAAGGTCTAACCCTAACAAACATTATTATCCATGTACAGTTAAATTAAGGTGGTTGATTTGTGGTTAAGTTGACATTACATCCCTACAATACAAGGTCAAAAGGGGAAAGAAATGACTCACAAAGATGAAAATGAGTCGAACAAAGATGAGGTCCAGAACCAGATAATGTTACAAGAAACAGTGTCAGCCGAAGTGATAAAGATACTAAGACATCAAATGGCGGAGATGTACGAAGCTTGGACGAGTGGACAAGTTCCACCGTCTTCAATTCATGACTATCTAAATATAAATATGTCACCTCCTATCCAAGTATCGATAAGTGATCCAATTTATCCACCTGGATTCGGTTCCTATGCTAACACATCTAACGTAGCTGGAACTTCTATGGTGCGCCCTTTGAGTACGCCTATGACAAGTCATCCACTATTCATTCCAACTGCGCCGACTAATGTCGTTCAACAACCTATAATGGAGCCAAAATCCAACAATGATCCTCCACCCAAAGTTCAATATGATCGAGATTATACTCCTGAATTGACTTTTAAAATTCCAAGCTCTTACCCTCACATTCATCAGTATAGTTTCCATGTTGAGGCTGGAAAAGTTGTTAAGAACGAGGAACATGAAGAAATGGCTAGAAAAATGAAGAGTCTGAAATAGAGTGTAAGAGATATGCAAGGATTGGGAGGTCACAAAAGTGTTTCATTCGATGATTTTTGTATGTTTCCCCACGTTCATCTACCCATCGGTTTTAAAACTCCAAAGTTCAAAAAATATGATGGAGATGGAGATCTTGTAGCTCATTTAAAGAATATTGTAATAAACTGAGAGGGGCTGGAAGCAAAGAAGAATTGCTCATGGCTTATTTTGGGGAAAGTTTGATGGAATTGCCTCAGAATGGTTCATAGATCAAGATACATCTAACTGGTATACATGGGATGATTTGGCTCGATGTTTTGTTCAACAATTTCAATATAACATTGACATAGTTCCAGATCGTACTTCACTTGTCAACATGAGGAAAAAGACCACCAAAAATTTTCGTGAATATGCTATTAGGTGGAGGGAGCAAGCAGCTAGGGTTAAGCCGCCAATTAAAGAGTCTGAATGATTGATGTTTTCTTTCAAGCGCAAGAACCAGACTACTTTCATTATTTACTTTCCTTTGTTGGAAAAACATTCGCTGAAGTTATTAAGATTGGTGAAATGGTGGAAAATGGCATCAAGTCTGGAAAAATTGTAAGTCAAGCTGCGTTGAAAGCTACAACATAGGTGATTAAAAATGGATCAGGAAATCTTGGGAAAAGAAAATGAAGGAGGATGTAGCAAATGTTGTGTCAGAA
>NW_026020151.1:0-10492 GCF_900185275.1 Solanum verrucosum
CCTCCGGTAAAATAAGAACAGCCCCGACGTTCAACCCCCCTTTTTTACCATTAGCAAGAACCTGTTTCAGTTGCATATCATAAGGAATTCGAACAACTGCTTCAAATACAGTATCAGGAAGTACCGCTTGTGGAACCTCAATTTCCACGGGCTTATTAGCTAAATGGCAATTGGCACATACAATACGCCCAGTCGCTTCTCGTGGATTTTCATAACCCTGCTGTGCAAAAATGGGATATGCACTTGAAATGGACGTCCGAGTTAAGATATATATCATGAGCGATACGGAAATAGATCGAGTAATCTGTTTCTTTAGCCAAGAAAAAGCATTTCTAGTTTGCATGGTCCAATCATTGATCGCGAAAATTTCTACAATAAATTGGGTAGGTCGCTAGTATAGTTCCCTAGCCACGATTCTGCTATTTGCTGGAATAATCTAGGATGAATCTTCCCGATGGTTAGAAATAGGAAGAGTAAATATGATTTTCAATACTTTGCTTATGTACAACTACAAAGTACCAAGCATTCTAATTGGATTAGATTAATATCAATGGATCCTTTATCATTCAGTTATTGAATCATAAATCAGTAAAATTGACGGAGACAGACTAGTTAAATAACGGAAAAGCCAATATTTAAAACATGTATCAAAAATTACTGGAAGGATGCAAACAAGAATAGTTATAGTTTGCTCATTCGCAACAACTCCAACCTCGTTATAGATAGAGCGTATAGCGAATTCCCAACCTGGGGGTGAATGATATCCGAGAAAAAACTCAGTTACTAGAAGAAGACACAAAGCTTTTGCTGTGTCACTTAAGTTATATAGGAATTCCTGAGCCCAAGAGTTAAGAATAACAAGTTTTTCCTTACCCAAAATTGAATACCCGCTTAGAATACCAAACCAGATGATATTTGTTGAGAAGTGCAAAATCGTATCCATACGATTCTCATTTTGTATCGTGATTAATTGGATCGTTTCTTTATGGATTCCTATCCCAAACTCTTCGAGATGTGTTTCCGAGTATTCCTTGATCATTTCGTCCAAGAAGAGGAGTTCCTCTAATTCTCTGAATTTTTCTAGAAGACTCTTTTCTTGAATATTATTCAAGACAATTTGGGATTGCCCAGTATTCCACCAATTAGTAACCCAAGATTCCAGACATTTATTAACTGAGAAAGAAATCCACCAGGGCAAAAATACTATAGATGCAAGATAGAAAAGAGGAGTGAATGCTTTCTTTTTTGCCATTTTTTCGTCTGTAAATTGTTAATCAACCCATTCGTACACTCTATGCGATCGAATATTTCTTACACACATGAGTTTTATACAAGGTATCGAACTTATGAATCTATTTTCTTTGTGATTTTGTGGTTAGTCTTTGAATCTAGAAAGAATACAGAAATAGGCTAAGAATTCACTTCGAATGAAGAAATTTAGAATATTGTTTCCTGATATCTCAATTGGTCAAATTAAAAATAAAGTGTATCCTTTCGATGAATGATCGAAAGAACCACTTTAAGTAATGAATATTATTCAGATTTTGAGACGAAAGAACTCCTTTGCTATCAAAATATCCAATATTTCGAAAAAATTTCACTGATTACCCATAGTCAGGAATAGAATAATTGAGGGAAAGATATTAGGATGATCAAAAAAAAATGACTGGCAAGGGATAAATTGGCTAGTTCTCAGTATTTAATTAAGAAATCCAATTGTTGGTCATTAAAGAATACAAAAGAAAGAATTTCAAATTTACAAGATACGATCTATCTGGATCTAAAGTGTCAATTCCAACAAATATTGAACTAAAAAAAATTCTTGCTTTCGAAATGGTTTGCCGTCTGAGATGAATCTATTATTTCGATTTGTTATTTGTTATTGAATTGCGTGCGCATAAAGACCATAAAACGCATAAAGACCATAAAAAGAGTTTCGTTTTATGGTTCTTTCATATACGTTTTCTTTAATTGAATGAACGTTCTGATTCTCAATTTATCAAAATACTTCAATTGGTACACGCAAGAAATAGGCTAATTCAGCAGCCTTTTGTTCAATTTCTCGTGGAGTCAAATTCTCATCAGTACGGGTCAAGGGAATGGACCCCTGGCCTCGGATGTCCATATAAAGAACACGACGAGCATAAATACCCTCTTTAACTTCTATTCTAACGGACTGAATATCTTTTATAAGGAATCGGAGGAATATGCGACGATTTTTTCCCGGAAATCCCCAACGAAAAATACAGACTATTCCTTCCTTTCTATCGAATCGATCATAACCACTACCTACATTCCAGGAAATTGTGCACCACAAATAAGAGCTAATAAAGAGACCCGCAATTCCGTAGAAAGACATCACGATTCCTTGTGGAAAAAAAATGATTTGCTGAGGCGGAAAAAAAGATAGCAAATTTCTACCAAGATAACTGGAAGTTCCAACTAATAAGAAGCCTAATGAACCTAAAAAAAGGATCAAGGCCCAGCAGAAATTACTTATTTTTCGAGACCCCGTTATAAGTTCTATCCATATATCGTCTGATCGCCAAGTCATACTTTACTCGATTGCATTTTATTGGAATTGAGATAATACCCCAGAGAAATTTGACTTTACTTTTTTGTTTCCGAAGTAACTCTCATCAACTAGCACTAGTTTGAGGTGAACTAGCACTAGTTTGATGTCAACCTTTAGGAGTAATTCATCAAATTGGTTAAATCTAAAATAATAACATACTCTTTATTTAATACGATCCCACTATACATATCGATATACATATAGATTCACCGACTACATTTCAGCCATCCAGAGATCCTGATCTATTTGAAAATTGCTAGAATTGATATATCCATATATCATGTTTCTGCGGGCATAAGAGTTTTTTCCTTTATGTTCGGTGGAAATCACATGTTATACTATATTCCAATAAATAGATATCCGTGTTATGATACAAGTCCACGTTTTCAAAAAAAAAATGGATGAGATTGGGTCCCAGCGGATCTAAACAATCTTGTTTTTTTGAACATGAAGAAATAAAGAAGCCATTGCAATTGCCGGAAAGACTAGGCCTACTAACGGCACAAAAATAGATGGAAGGTTCAAATTTGTCATAGAAGGGGTACCTCGATTTACTATTTGTATCTGTTATTATGTTATTATATAAATAAAGATATCTTGTAATAATTATAATTAAATTAAGAATTTGAATTCTAATTAGATAATATTTATTATTAATAGAATTTGAAGAATTTAAAATTCTTAGTATAGATCGAAGTATCGATATATCTAAATCTAACTGAGTACGTATAATAAGAATAAGTGCAAAGAATGTAGAACTGTAGAACTAAATAAATGGACTTATTCATCTCCTCCATGAGAAAGATATGTATGATAATGATAATAAACTTTATTATTTTTCTTCATTTCTTTGTCTTTTGTTCTTGTCTTCTAATTTTCTAAAAATAGATAAAGAGTTTTTTACCGATTATCGAAGGATTCGTTCGAATCCGACCCAACATGGATTTTTAGCTAAAATGGTTTTTCGGTAGATAGAGAAAGATACAAAACTCTATTATCTATATTGAAATTTCAAATTATATACCTAAGACAAGACCAAATTCGTTTTATTTTACTAATTTCACGAACGGAAGAACTCACTCTTGGTGATAAAGTGATAAAGGTTTCTTGATTCGTAATCAGGAATATAGGTCAAAAAAAGAGTTATCCTCAACTTTCGTTTTGATTCTTTCTACAATTCGATCTTCTATCACCAAAGAAAAGGCCATTATTATCTTATTTACTTTGATTCCGATAAACTAACTACTTTTTGCTACAAACACAAAAAAAATAATTGAACTTAGTGCTCTACTTGATTTTGCTTGACTTTTGATTCAAAGGAAAAAAGGCGTGGAGCTTAAATAACTCACTCAGAACGCTTTTTAAAAGATTACGTGGTACAATTAGGTCGAATAAACCCTTCTGGAATAAGTATTCAGCTGCTTGTGAACCTTCGGGTACTGTTTTATTCAATGTTTGTTCAATTACTCTTTTACCTGCAAATGCAATGTAGGCATTGGGTTCGGCAATAATGATATCCCCCAACATACCAAAACTAGCTGTCACTCCACCAGTTGTCGGAGATGTAAGGATTGATACATAAAATAATTTTTTATTTAATTGATAATCATATAAAGCAGACGATATTTTAGCCATTTGCATCAAGCTCAAACTTCCTTCCTGCATGCGCGCCCCCCCAGAAGCACACACTATAATAAGAGGTAAATTTTGATTGGCAGCGTGTTCAATCAAACGGGTGATTTTCTCTCCGACTACGGATCCCATACTACCCCCCATAAACTGAAAATCCATAACCCCAATTGCTACGGGAATGCCGTTTAGTTGGCCTATGCCTGTTTGAACAGCCTCGGTTAATCCTGTCTTTCTTTGATAAGAATCAATACGATCTTTATAAGGCTCCTCCTCCGAATGAAATTCAATGGGATCCAGCGAGACCATGTCTTCATCCATAGGATCCCAAGTACCCGGATCGATCAAAAGTTCAATTCTATCCGAACTACTCATTTTCAAATGATATCCACATTGTTCACAAATATTCATTTTTGATTTCAAAAATTTCTTATAATTTAATCCATAACAATTTTCGCATTGAACCCACAAATGCTTGTATTTTTGAGTTACCTCGAGATCATTAGAACTTTCTCTTATAGTTAAATCACTGCCCTTTGTGCGAGTTCGTCTACTGGAACCCTCGTTTTCACTACTATTTAGACTTTCACCACTACAAATGGCCCTATAAATGTAACTGTCACCGTAACTCTCACTACCACTTATAATGGAAGTATCTATACAGATTTGAGACTGAAGATAATTATCAATGCAACTATTAATGTGATTATTCCAACTATATTGAGTATCATACATGTAAGACATGTAAGAATTATAGTAGGGATCTTCGCCCCTAAATCCATTATTCAGATAACTCGAGTTTCGATAACTAGAAAAAGAACTTTCTAGTTCACTCAGAAAAGAATGATCGTTGTCAACCTCAAAAATCTGATTTTCAATATCAAAATAGATGGAATAACTGTCTCCATTCCTATCACTAACTAAAAAAGTGTCATCAGAGATGAAATTCCAAATGTCTTTAACGCCGAATAAATAATCAACATTACTGCAACTATGAATGTTTTTCATTTTTCGATTTGGATCTTCACTGGTATTTTCAATAGGACCAAGACTGCCCATTGATTTATTTAGCCCACACCTGCGTTCGAACTCCTTCTTAAACAACATCGAATTAAACCACCATCTTTCCATAGAGTTTTCTTGCCCCCTATTTGCATGAAAATACAATAGATGAATAGTCATTCGCTATAAAATTATTTATTTGAATATCTTATTTCCTATCAGACTAAGCATAGAAATCCAATCACTAGGATTATTAACTAATACGGATTGTGAGTATTCAAAAAAAGTTCTGAATCTGGGGGAACACTTCACTATATATTAATATGTTGGAACCCCCTTTTATTATTAAAAATAATAGAATTTTTGATAAAGGGCGGCTTCTCCTATGTCGTGTCAAATTCGCATCGAAAAAAAGAGATTTGTCCTCTCCTATAAAGAAATAAAAAAAAATTCGTAAAATCTCGTCTAATACTAATATCTAATCACTAACTAATCTAACAATCTAAAATCTAATAATAAGTAATAAATTAAGGTTCTATTTCAACACGGAACAAAGGGGACAATATACAGGCTGGGTAGAAAGAGTTGTAATACTTGGCTTGATTCAGGGAAACTACAAACTACAGGATAGAAAAGAATATACCAATCCTAAGGATCCGTAGGATTAATTGTGGATCCAAGACAACAATAGAAAGATTTGAGTCTTAGATTTTGATTTAGTTTTCTAGATTTTGTATTTCAAATCTTGATCAAAATATATGCAATAGAATCTTAGTTGTATTCGGCTCAATCCTTTTAGTAAAAGATTGGGCCGAGTTTAATTGTAATGTAATTCAATTAAGAGAACGAAGGATAATTACTTGAGTTCTTTCTCCTTATCCTTCTTTATTTCCTGCTAATTTATCTGCTAATGTCTACTGTTTTTACTTATCCAAAACGTCCATTGCTGCAAAATTAAATACGATCTCTTTCCATACCTCACAAGCAGCAGCTAGTTCCGGGCTCCATTTGGCAGCCTCGCGAATAATCTCATTACCTTCCCGAGCAAGATCACGTCCTTCATTACGAGCTTTTACACATGCTTCTAGAGCTACTCGATTAGCTACGGCACCTGGCGCATTACCCCAAGGATGTCCTAAAGTTCCTCCACCGAACTGTAGTACGGAATCATCCCCAAAGATCTCGGTCAGAGCAGGCATATGCCAAACGTGAATACCTCCTGAAGCCACAGGTAGAACACCTGGTAAAGAGACCCAATCTTGAGTGAAATAAATACCGCGACTTCTATCTTGTTCAATAAAATCATCACGCAGTAAATCAACAAAGCCCAAAGTTATGTCTCTTTCACCTTCAAGTTTACCTACTACGGTACCAGAGTGAATATGATCTCCACCAGACATACGTAACGCTTTTGCTAATACCCGGAAGTGCATACCATGATTCTTCTGTCTATCAATAACCGCATGCATTGCACGGTGGATGTGAAGAAGTAGACCATTATCTCGGCAATAATGAGCCAAGGTAGTATTTGCGGTGAATCCCCCCGTTAAGTAGTCATGCATTACGATCGGAGTGCCCAATTCTCTAGCAAATACAGCTCTTTTCATCATTTCTTCGCATGTACCTGCAGTAGCATTCAAGTAATGCCCTTTGATTTCACCTGTTTCAGCCTGTGCTTTAAAAAGTGCTTCGGCACAAAATAAGAAACGATCTCTCCAACGCATAAATGGTTGTGAGTTCACGTTCTCATCATCTTTGGTAAAATCAAGTCCACCGCGAAGACATTCATAAACAGCTCTACCGTAGTTTTTTGCAGATAACCCCAATTTAGGTTTAATAGTACATCCCAACAGGGGACGACCATACTTGTTCAATTTATCTCTTTCAACTTGGATCCCATGAGGCGGACCTTGGAAAGTTTTAACATAAGCAACAGGGATTCGCAGATCTTCCAGACGTAGAGCGCGCAGGGCTTTGAACCCAAATACGTTACCTACAATGGAAGTAAGCATATTGGTAACGGAACCTTCTTCAAAAAGGTCTAAAGGGTAAGCTACATAAGCAATATATTGATCTTTTTCTCCAACAACACGCTCGATGCGGTAGCATCGCCCTTTGTAACGATCAAGACTGGTAAGTCCATCGGTCCATACAGTTGTCCATGTACCAGTAGAAGATTCGGCAGCTACCGCGGCCCCTGCTTCTTCAGGTGGAACTCCAGGTTGAGGAGTTACTCGGAATGCTGCCAATATATCAGTATCCTTGGTTTGGTACTCAGGAGTATAATAAGTCAATTTGTACTCTTTAACACCAGCTTTGAATCCAACACTTGCTTTAGTCTCTGTTTGTGGTGACATAAATCCCTCCCTACAACTCATGAATTAAGAATTCTCACAACAGCAAGGTCTACTCGACATGAATTCCGCGTTAATGAAACTTTTCACAGGAATCTTTCACAAAATTTCCAACTAATACTAATATTATCAATTAATCAGAATGGTTGATTATTAGACCATGGTATTTGATTTGCCAAATACATCATTATTGTATACTCTTTCATATATATAGCGCAACCCAATTTTGATTTTTTACCTTTTTTTTTTTTGAAATGGAAATACCTAGCTAACCTAAATAATAAGAACTTCCCCCTTGACAGTGGTATATGTTGTATATGTAAATCCTAGATGTGAAAATATATGGAATTCCTCTATGAATCTATGAAAGGTATAAAAAAGAAAGAAAAACGCAAAGAAAAGAATAGGCTAGGCATAAATCGATATGCTGAAATTTAAATAAAAAATAAATAAGAAGAGGAGCCCATTAGATACAAATAATGAATCGTAATAGAAATAGAAAATAAAGTTCAGGTTCGAATTCCATAGAATCGATAATATGGGTGGGCTTGTCTATAATGATAGACAAATGAAAGAATTTCTCAAGATTCTGATTCATCCACTTGAGATTTTTAAATGAAAATAGGTTGGGTGAGCTTCCAAATTAACTCAGTCTCATTGAATAAGTAAACAATTGGATTGGTTCAATTGCATGGTGCCAACGAAATCGAGTGCTAATTCCGATTTTTTTGAATTAACCGATCGACGTGCTAGCGGACATTTATTTTGAATTCGATAATTTTTGAAAAAACATTTCGACATATTTATTTTATTATTATGAGAATCAATCCTACTACTTCTGGTTCTGGGGTTTCCACGCTTGAAAAAAAAAACCCGGGGCGTGTCGTCCAAATCATCGGTCCGGTACTAGATGTAGCCTTTCCCCCGGGCAAGATGCCAAATATTTATAACGCTCTGGTAGTTCAAGGTCGAGATAGTGTTGGTCAACCAATTAATGTGGCTTGTGAGGTACAGCAATTATTAGGAAATAATCGAGTTAGGGCTGTAGCTATGAGTGCTACAGACGGTCTAACGAGAGGAATGGCAGTGATTGACACAGGAGCTCCTATACGTGTTCCAGTCGGGGGAGCGACTCTGGGACGAATTTTTAACGTGCTCGGAGAGCCTGTTGATAATTTAGGGCCTGTAGATACTAGTACAACGTCTCCTATTCATAGATCTGCGCCCGCCTTTATACAGTTGGATACAAAATTATCTATTTTTGAAACAGGAATTAAAGTAGTAGATCTTTTAGCCCCCTATCGCCGTGGAGGAAAAATCGGACTATTCGGGGGAGCTGGAGTGGGTAAAACAGTACTCATTATGGAATTGATTAACAATATTGCTAAAGCTCACGGGGGCGTATCCGTATTTGGCGGAGTGGGTGAACGTACTCGGGAAGGAAATGATCTTTACATGGAAATGAAAGAATCTGGAGTGATTAATAAAGAAAATATTGCAGAATCAAAAGTGGCCCTAGTTTACGGTCAGATGAATGAACCGCCGGGAGCTCGTATGAGAGTTGGTTTGACTGCCCTAACTATGGCGGAATATTTCCGAGATGTTAATGAGCAAGACGTACTTCTATTTATTGACAATATCTTCCGTTTCGTCCAAGCAGGATCCGAAGTATCGGCCTTATTGGGTAGAATGCCTTCCGCTGTGGGTTATCAACCGACCCTAAGTACCGAAATGGGTTCTTTACAAGAAAGAATTACTTCTACCAAAGACGGGTCCATAACCTCTATTCAAGCAGTTTATGTACCCGCAGACGATTTGACCGACCCTGCTCCTGCTACGACATTTGCACATTTAGATGCTACTACCGTACTATCAAGAGGATTGGCTGCCAAAGGTATTTATCCAGCAGTAGATCCTTTAGATTCAACGTCAACCATGCTTCAACCTCGGATCGTTGGTGAGGAACATTACGAAACCGCCCAAAGAGTTAAGCAAACTTTACAACGTTACAAAGAACTTCAGGACATTATAGCTATCCTTGGATTGGACGAATTATCCGAAGAGGATCGTTTACTCGTAGCAAGAGCGCGAAAAATTGAGCGTTTCTTATCACAACCCTTTTTCGTAGCAGAAGTATTTACCGGTTCTCCAGGGAAATATGTTGGTCTAGCAGAAACAATTCGAGGATTTCAATTGATCCTTTCCGGAGAATTAGATGGTCTTCCTGAACAGGCCTTTTATTTGGTAGGTACTATCGATGAAGCTACCGCGAAGGCTATGAACTTAGAAATGGAGAGCAATTTGAAGAAATGACCTTAAATCTTAGTGTACTGACCCCTAATCGAATTGTTTGGGATTCAGAAGTGGAAGAAATTGTTTTATCTACTAATAGTGGTCAAATTGGCATATTACCAAATCACGCCCCTATTGCCACAGCTGTAGATATAGGGATTTTGAGAATACGCCTTAACGACCAATGGTTAACGATGGCTCTGATGGGTGGTTTTGCTAGAATAGGAAATAATGAGATCACTGTTTTAGTAAATGATGCGGAGAAGGGTAGTGACATTAATCCACAAGAAGCTCAGCAAACTCTTGAAATAGCGGAAGCTAATGTGAAAAAGGCTGAAGGAAGGAGACAAAAAATTGAGGCAAATCTAGCTCTCCGACGAGCTAGAACACGGGTGGAGGCTAGCAATCCGATTTCATAACTAGTTGGTACGTTCGAATAATAAAAAGAAGTTCTCTTTCTAATCCTATTTAGATTCTGTCGGGTGAATACAATCAAATACAATCAAACAGAATCCAATTCTGATGCAAAAATTCAAATTAAAAAATGAAATAGAAAAGATACAAAATCAAAAAATAAATATCACTAAAGGTGGGTTGTAAACCTTATTAGATACCATTGACTCTGGTATCTAATAAGTTT
>NW_026020152.1:0-16335 GCF_900185275.1 Solanum verrucosum
GACCCCCATTATATCGATTTTCCTGTCTATAGTCACGGATTTTTTGGGTGATCCGGAATTCCGACCTTCATTTTGCCAAAATTTTACCTGAAAATCCGTTAACACTTTTACCTGTGGAGCTAGTTGACCTATCGCCAAAATGGCCCATTTTCAAAGACATATGAGCCCAAAAGCAGGTAAACCCCTAATTTTACCAATTTTCGTGCGCTATAGTCCACAGATTTTTTGGTGATCCGGAAGTTCCAACCTCATTTTTGCCAAACTTCACATGGACTTCCGTTAAGACCTTAAGCTTATGGAGCTAGTTGGTCCGAACAGCAAAAACGGCCCATTTTCAAGGTCAAACGAACCCAAGCAGGGAAACTCCCACTTTTACCGATTTCATCTGCTATAGTTTCACCATCTTATTTGGTCATTCAGAATTTCAACATTGTATTTGCCAAAATTTATGTGGACGTCCGTTAAGATGTTATCTATAGAGCAAGTTGTCCCTCACGGCCAAAATGGCCCATTCTCAAGGTAAAACAAGCCCAAAAGCAGGTGAACCCCCCATTTTACCAATTTTCATGTGCTATAGTCCACAAATTTTTTGGTGATCCGTAATTTCGACCTCTATTTGCCAAAATTTAACGAGGACATCCGTTAAGACCATACCTACGGAGCCAGTTGGCCCTAACGGCCAAAATAGCCATTTTCATGGCCAAACGATCCTAGAGCAGGTAAAGCCCCAGTTTTACTAATTTTCATGTGCTATAGTTCATCATCTTTTTGGTGATTCGGAATTTCGACCTCATTTTTGCCAAAATTTTACCTGAAAATCCGTTAACACTTTACCTGTGGAGCTAGTTGACCCTATCGGCCAAAATGGCCCATTTTCAAGACATATGAGCCAAAAGCAGGTAAACCCCCAATTTTACAATTTTCGTGCGCTATATAGTCCACAGATTTTTTGGTGATCCGGAAGTCCAACCTCATTTTTGCCAAACTTTTACATTGACTTCCGTTAAGACCTTAGCTATGGAGCTAGTTGGTCCGAACAGCCAAAACGGCCCATTTTCAAGGTCAAACAAACCCAAAGCAGGGAAACTCCCACTTTTACCGATTTTCATCTGCTAGTTCACCATCTTATTTGGTCATTCAGAATTTCAACATTGTATTTGCCAAAATTTTATGTGACGTCCGTTAAGATGTTATCTATAGAGCAAGTTGTCCCTCACAGCCAAAATGGCCCATTCTCAAGGTAAAACAGCCCAAAAGCAGGTAAACCCCCCATTTTACCAATTTTCATGTGCTATAGTCCACAAATTTTTTGGTGATCCGTAATTTCGACCTCATATTGCCAAAATTTAACGAGGACATCCGTTAAGACCATACCTATGGAGCCAGTTGGCCCTAACGGCCAAAATAGCCAATTTTCATGGCCAAACGATCCTAGAGCAGGTAAAGCCCCAGTTTTACTAATTTTTCATGTGCTATAGTTCATCATCTTTTTTGGTGATTCGAATTTCGACCTCATTTTGCCAAAATTTTACCTGAAAATCCGTTAACACTTTACTGTGGAGCTAGTTGACCCTATCGGCCAAAATGGCCCATTTTCAAAGACATATGAGCCCAAAAGCAGGTAAAACCCCCAATTTTACCAATTTTCGTGCGCTATAGTCCACAGATTTTTAAGTGATCCGGAAGTCCAACCTCATTTTTGCCAAACTTTTACATGGACTTCCGTTAAGACCTTAGCTATGGAGCTAGTTGGTCCGAACAGCAAAACGGCCCATTTCAAGGTCAAACGAACCCAAAGCAGGGAAACTCCCACTTTTACCGATTTTCATCTGCTATAGTTCACCATCTTTTTGGTCATTCGAAATTTCAACATTGTATTTGCCAAAATTTATGTGGACGTCCGTTAAGATGTTATCTATAGAGCAAGTTGTCCCTCACGGCCAAAATGGCCCATTCTCAAAGGTAAAACAAGCCCTAAAGCAGGTGAACCCCCCATTTTACCGATTTTCATGTGCTATAGTCCACAATTTTTTGGTGATTCGTAATTTCGACCTCATATTTGCCAAAATTTAACGTGGACATCGTTAAGACTTACTATGGAGCCAGTTGGCCCTAACGACCAAAATAGCAATTTTCATGGCCAAACGATCCTAGAGCAGGTAAAGCCCCAGTTTTACTAATTTTCATGTGCTATAGTTCATCATCTTTTTTGGTGATTCGGAATTTTCGACCTCATTTTTGCTTAAATTTTACCTGGATGTCCGTTAAGACTTATCTATGGAGCCAGTTGGCCTCACGACAAAAATTACCCATTTTCAAGGTTGAACGAGCCCAAGTGCAGGTAAACCCCCCATTTTAACCTATTTTCGTGTGCTATAGTCCACAGATTTTTTGGTGATCCGAAATTCCAACCTCATTTTTGCTAAAACTTGGTGTGGACGTCTGTTAAGACCTTACTTATGGAGCATGTTGGCCCTGATGGCCAAAAAGGCCCATTTTCAAGGTCAAACGAGCTCTAGAGGAGGTAAACCCCCTATTTTGCCGATTTTCGTGTGGTGTAGTTCACCATCATTTTTAGTGATCCAGAATTCCGACCTCATTTTTACCGAAATTTTACCTGGACGTCAGTTAAGAACTTACCTATGGAGCCAGTTGGCCCTCACGGCCAAAATGGCCAATTTTCAATGTCAAACGAGCCCTAGAGCAGGTAAACCTCCCATCTTACCGATTTTCGTGTGATATAGTCCACAGATTTTGTGGTAATCTAGAATTCCGACCTCATTTTTGCTAAAATTTTACCTGGACGTCCGTTAAAACCTTACCCATGGAGCCAGTTGGCCCTAACGGCCAAAATGGCCCATTTTCAAGGTCATACGATCCTAAAAAAGGTAGACCCCATATTTTTCGATTTTCGTTTGCTATAATCCACATATTTTTTAGTGATCCAGAATTTCGATCTCATTTTTGCCAAAATTTTACCTGGACGTCCGTTAATACCTTATATTTGGAGCCAGTTGGCCCTGACGGCCAAAATGAACCATTTTCAAGGTCAAACGAGCCCAGAGCAGGTAAACGCCCACTTTTACCGATTTTCATATGCTATAGTTCACCATCTTTTTTGGTGACTCAGAATTCCAACCTCATTTTTGCAAAAAATTTACCTGGACGTCTATTAAGACCTTACATATGGAGCCAGTTTGCCTATCACGGCCATATTGGCCCATTTTCAAGGTCAAACGAGCCCTTGAGCAGTTAAACCCCCCATTTTACCAATTTTTGTGTGCTATAGTCCACAGATTTTTTTGGTGTTTTGGTATTTCGACCTCGTTTTTGCCAAAATTTTACCTGGACGTCCGTTAAGACCTAAACAATGGAGCCAGTTGGCCCTAATGGCCAAAATGGCCCATTTTCAAGGTCAAACGAGCCCAGAGTAGGTAAACCCCCAATTTTACCGATTTTCATATGCTATGGTTCACCATCTTTTTTGGAGATTCAGAATTCCGACCTCATTTTTGCCAAAATTTTACCTGGACGTCCGTTAAGACCTTACCTATGGATCCAGTTGCCCTCAAGGCCAAAATCGCACATATTTAATGTTCAACGAGCTATACAGCAATTAAACCACCCATTTTACCAATTTTCATGTGCTATAGTTCACTGATTTTTTGGTGATACGAAATTACGACCTCATTTTTGCTAAAATTTTACGTGGGAGTCCGTTAAGAACTTACTTATGGAGCTAGTTGGCCCTCACGGCCAAAATGGCCCATTTTCAAGGTGAAAAGCCCCTAGAGCAGGTAAACCCCCCGTTTTATCAATTTTCGTATGCTATAGTCCACGAATTTTTTGGTGATCCATAATTCCGACCTTATTTTTGCCAAAATTTTACATGTACGTCCGTTAAGACCTTACCTACGGAGCCAGTTGGCCCTCACGGCCAAAACGACCCATTTTCAAGGTCAAACGACCCTAGAGCAAGTAAACCCCACTTTTACCAATTTTCATGTGCATAGTTCACCATCTTTTTTGGTGATTCGAAATCACGACCTCATTTTTTCCAAAATTTTACCTAGACGTCCGTTAAGACCTTATCTATGGAGACAGTTGGTCCTCACGGCCAAAATGGCCCATTTACAAGCTCAAACGAACCCTAGAGCAGGTAAACCCCCTATTTTATCGATTTTCGTGTGCTATAGTCCACGAATTTTTTGGTGAACGGAATTTCGACCTCATTTTTGCCAAAATTTGACCTAGACGTCCGTTAATACCATACCTATAGATCCAGTTGGCCCTCACGGCCAAAATGGCCCATTTTTAATGTCAAACGAGCCCTAGAGCAGGTAAACCCCTTATTTTGCCAATTTTCGTGTGGTATAGTTCACCATCATTTTTAGTGATCCAAAATTCCGACCTCATTTTTATCGAAATTTTATCGGGACGTCAGTTAAGAACTTACCTATGGAGCCAGTTGGCCCTCACGGCCAAAATGGCCAATTTTCGATGTCAAACGAGCCCTAGAGCAGGTAAACCCCCCATCTTACTGATTTTCGGGTGCTATAGTCAACAGATACTTTGGTAATCCGGAATTTAGACCTCATTTTTTCCAAAATTTAACCTGGACGTCCGTTAAGACCTTACCTATGGAGCTAGTTGGCCCTCACGGCCAAAATGGCCTATTTTCAAGGTCAAACGAGCCCAAAGGCAGGTAAACCCCCCATTTTACCAATTTTCGTGTGCTATAGTCCAATGATTTTTTGGTGATCCGGAATTCCAACCTCATTTTACCCAAACTTTAACTGGACGTCTGTTAAAACCTTACCTATGGAGCCAGATGGCCCAAACGGCCAAAACGGCCCATTTTCAAGGTCAAACGAGCCCAGAGCAGGTAAACCCCAACTTTTACCGATTTTCATGTGCTATAGTTCACCATCTTTTTTGGTGATTCAGAATTCTAACCTCATTTTTGCCAAAATTTTACCTGGACATCCGTTAAGACCTTATATCTGGATCCAGTTGGCCCACACGGCCAAAATGGCCCATTTTCAAGGTCAAACAAGCCCTAGAGCAGGTAAACCCCCCATTTTACCGATATTCGTTAGCTATAGTCCACGGATTTTTTGGTGATCCAAAATTCCGACCTAATTTTTGCTAAAATTATACCTGGACGTCCGTTAAGACCTTATCTATGGAGCCAGTTGGCCCTCACGGCCAAAATGGCCCATTTTCAAGGTCAAACGAGCCCTAGAACAAATAAACCCCTCATTCTACCAATTTTCGTGTGCTATAGTCAACGGATTTTTTGGTTATCTGGAATTCCGACCTCATTTTTGCCAAAATTTTACCTGGGCGTCCGCTAAGACCTTACCTATGGGGACAGTTGGCCCTCAAGGCCAAAACGATCCATTTTCAAGGTCAAACGAGCCCTAGAGAAGGTAAACCCCCCATTTTGCCTATTTTTGTGTGCTATAGGTCACCATCTTTTTTGGTGATAAATAATTCTGACCTCATTTTTGCCAAAATTTTACCTGAACTTCCGTTAAGACAATACCAATGGAGCCAGTTGGCCTTCTCTGCCAAAATGGCACTTTTTCCAATGTCAAACGAGCCCTAGAGCAGGTAAACCCCCATTTTATAGATTTTTCGTGTGCTGTAACGCATTGATTTTTTGATGATCCGGAATTCCGACCTCATTTTTGCCAAAATTTTACCTAGACTTCTATAAAGACCTTACCTATGGAGCCAGTTGGCCCTCACCGCCAAAATAGCCCATTTTCAAGGTCAGACCACCCCTAGAGCAGGTAAACCCCACATTTTACAGATTTTTGTGTGCTATACTCCACGAACTTTTGGGGGATCCAAAATTTCGACCTCATTTTTGCAAAAATTTTACCTAGACGTCCGTTAAGACCTTACCTATGGAGCCAGTTGGCCCTCACCGCCGAAATGGCTCATTTTCAAGGTCAAACGAGCCCTAGAGCAGGTAAACCCCCTATTTTACTAATTTTCGTATGCTATAGTCCACAGATTTTTTGGTGATCCAGAATTTCGACTTCATTTTTGCAAAAAATTTACCTGGACGTCCGTTAAGACATTACCTATGGAGCCAGTTGGCCCTAACGGCCAAAACGGCCCATTATAAAGGCCGATCGAGTCCAGAGCAGGTAAACCCCCAGTTTTACCAATTTTCGTATGCTATAGTTCACCATTTTTTTCGGTGATTTGAAATTCCGACCTCATTTTTTCCAAAATTATACTTGGATTTCCGTTAAGACCTTACTTATGGATCCAGTTGGCCGTCACGGCCAAAATGGCCCATTTTCAGTATCAAACGATCCCTAGAGCAGGTAAACCCTTCATTTTTACCGATTTTCGTGACCTATAGTCCACCGATTCTTTGGTGATCCGGAATTCTGACCACATTTTTGCCAAAATTTTACCGTACGTCCGTTAAGACCTTACGTAACAAGCTTGTTGGCCCTAACGGCCAAAATGACCCATTTTTAAGGTCAAACGATTCCTAGAGCAGGTAAACCCCCCATTTTACCGATTTACATGTGCTATAGTCCACGAATTTTTTTGGTGATCCAGAATTTTTACCTCATTTTTGCCAATATTATACATGGACGTCCGTTAAGACCTTACATATGGATCCAGTTTGCCCTAACGGCCAAAACGGCCCATTTTCAAGGTCAAATGAGCCCAAAGCAGGTAAACCCCCACTTTTACCAATTTTCATGTGCTATAGTTCACCATCTCTTTTGGTGATTCGGAATTTCGACCTCATTTTTGCCAAAATTTTACCTGGACGTCCGTTAAGACCTTACCAATTGAGTCAGTTGGCCCTCTCGGCCAAAATGGCCCATTTTCAATGTCAAACGAGTCCTAGAGCAGGTAAACCACAAATTTTGCCAATTTTCGTGTGCTATAGTCCACAGATTTTTTGGTGATCCGAAATTCCGACCTCATTTTTGCCAAAATTTTACCTGGACGTTCGTTAAGACCTTACCTATGGAGCTAGTTGTCCCTCACGGCCAAAATGGCCCATTTTCAAGGACATACGAGGCCTAGAGCAGGTAAACCGCCCATTTTACCAATTTCCGTGCGCTACAGTCCACAGATTTTTTGGTGATCCGGAATTCCAACCTCATTTTTGCCAAACTTCTACCCGGACGTCCCGTTAAGACCTTACCTATGGAGCCAATTGGCCCGATCTGCTAAAACGGCCCATTTTCAAGGTCAAACGAACCCAAAGCAGGTAAACCCCCACTTTTACCGAATTTTATATGCTATAGTTCACCATCTTATTTGGTTATTCGGAATTTCGACATCATTTTTGCAAAAATTTTACCTCGACGTCCGTTAAGATGTTATCTAAGGAGGCAGTTCGCCCTCATAGCCAAAATGCCCCATTTTCAAGGTCAAACGAGCCCTAAAGCAGGTAAACCCCCTATTTTATCAATTTTCGTGTGCTATAGTTCACCATCTTTTTTGGAGATTCGGAATTCCGACCTCATTTTTGCCAAAATATTACATGGATGTCCGTTAAGACCTTATCTATAGAGCCAATTGGCCCTCACGACCAAAATGACACATTTTCAATGTCAAACGAGCCCTAGAGCAAGTAAACCCCCATTTTTACCGATTTTCGTGTGCTATAGTTCACTGATTTTTTGGTTATTCAGAATTCCGACTTCATTTTTACAAAAATTTTACTTGGACGTCCGTTAAGACCTTACCAATGGAGGCAGTTGGCCCTCACGGCCAAAATGGCGCATTTTCAAGGTCAAACGAGCCCTAGAGCAGGTGAACCCCCCATTTTACCAATTTTCGTGTGATATAGTTCATTGATTTTTTGGTAATCCGAAATTCCGAACTTATTTTTGTCACAATTTTATCTGGAAGTCCGTTAAGACCTTACCTATGGATCTAGTTGGCCCTCACGGCCAAAATGGCCTATTTTCAAGGTCAAACGACCCCTAGAGCAGGTAAACCCCCCAATTTACCGATTTTCGTGTGTTGTAGTCCACGAATTTTTTGGTGATCTGGAATTCCGACCTCATTTTTGCAAAAATTTGACATGGACGTCTGTTAAGACCTTACATATGGAGACAATTGTCCCTCACGGCTAAAATGGCCCATTTTCAAGGTCAAACTATCTCTAGAGCAGGTAAACCGCCGATTTTACCAATTTTAGTGTGCTATAGTCCACTGATTTTTTGGTGTTCTGAAATTTCGACCTCATTTTACCTAAAATTTTACCTGGACGTCCGTTAAGACCATACCTATGGAGCAAGTTGGCCCTAACGGCCAAAATGGCCCATTTTCAAGGTCAAACGATTTCTAGAGCAGGTAAACCCCCCATTTTACCAATTTTTTTGTTCTATAGTCCACTGATTTTTTAGTGATCCGGAATTCCGACCTCATTTTACCCAAAATTTTACCTGATTTCCGTTAAAACGTTACCTATGGAGCCAGTTGGCCCTAACGGCCAAAATAGCCAATTTTCATGGCCAAACGATCTTAGAGCAGGTAAAGCCCCAGTTTTACTAATTTTCATGTGCTATAGTTCATCATCTTTTTTGGTGATTCGGAATTTCGACCTCATTTTTGCCAAAATTTTACCTGAAAATCCGTTAACACTTTACCTGTGGAGCTAGTTGACCCTATCGGCCAAAATGGCCCATTTTCAAAGACATATGAGCCCAAAAGCAGGTAAACCCCCAATTTTACCAATTTTCGTGCGCTATAGTCCACAGATTTTTTGGTGATTCGGAAGTCCAACCTCATTTTTGCCAAACTTTTACATGGACTTCCGTTAAGACCTTAGCTATGGAGCTAGTTGGTCCGAACAGCAAAACGGCCCATTTTCAAGGTCAAACGAACCCAAAGCAGGGAAACTCCCACTTTTACCGATTTTCATCTGCTATAGTTCACCATCTTATTTGGTCATTCGGAATTTCAACATTGTATTTGCCAAAATTTTATGTGGACGTCCGTTAAGATGTTATCTATAGAGCAAGTTGATCCTCACGGCCAAAATGGCCCATTCTCAAGGTAAAACAAGCCCTAAAGCAGGTGAACCCCCCATTTTACCGATTTTCATGTGCTATAGTCCACAAATTTTTTGGTGATCCGTAATTTCGACCTCATATTTGCCAAAATTTAACGTGGACATCCGTTAAGACCTTACCTATGGAGCCAGTTGGCCCTAACGGCCAAAATAGCCAATTTTCATGGCCAAACGATCCGAGAGCAGGTAAAGCCCCAGTTTTACTAATTTTCATGTGCTATAGTTCATCATCTTTTTTGGTGATTCAGAATTTCGACCTCATTTTTGCTTAAATTTTACCTGGATGTCCGTTAAGACCTTAACTATGGAGCCAGTTGGCCCTCACGGCCAAAATTACCCATTTTCAAGGTTGAACGAGCCCAAGTGCAGGTAAACCCCCCATTTTACCTATTTTCGTGTGCTATAGTCCACAGATTTTTTGGTGATCCGAAATTCCAACCTCATTTTTGCTAAAACTTGGTGTGGACGTCTGTTAAGACCTTACTTATGGAGCATGTTGGCCCTGATGGCCAAAACGGCCCATTTTCAAGGTCAAACGAGCCCAAAGAAGGTAAACCCCCACTATTACCGATTTTCATGTGCTATAGTTCACCATCTTTTTTGGTGATTCGGAATTCCGACCTCATTTTTACAAAAATTTTACCTGGACGTCCGTTAAGACCTTACCTATGGATCCAGTTGGCCCTCACGGCCAAAATGGCCTATTTTCAAGGTAAAACGATCCCTAGAGAAGGTAAACACCCCATTTTGCCAATTTTCGTTTCCTATAGGTCACCATATTTTTTGGTGATCTAGAAATTCCAACCTCATTTTAGCAAAAATTTTACGTGGACGTCCGTTAAGACCTTACATATGGAGCCAGTTGTCCCTCACGGCCAAAATGGACCATTTTCAAGGTCAAAACGAGCACTAAAGCAGGTAAACCTCCTATTTTACCGATTTTCGGGTGCTATAGTCCACGGATTTTTTGGTGATCCATAATTCCGACTTTATTTTTGCCAAAATTTTACATGGACATCCGTTAAGACCTTATCTATGGAGCCAGTAGGCCAACACGGCCAAAACGGCCGATTTTCAAAGTCAAACAAGCTCTAGAGGAGGTAAACCCCCTATTTTGCCGATTTTCATGTGGTGTAGTTCACCATCATTTTTAGTGATCCAGAATTCCGACCTCATTTTTACCGAAATTTTACCTGGACGTCAGTTAAGAACTTACCTATTGAGCCAGTTGGCCCTCACGGCCAAAATGGCCAATTTTCAATGTCAAACGAGCCCTAGAGCAGGTAAACCACCCATCTTACCGATTTTCGTGTGATATAGTTCACAGATTTTTTGGTAATCTAGAATTTCGACCTCATTTTTGCCAAAATTTTACCTGGACATCCGTTAAAACCTTACCCATGGAGCCAGTTGGCCCTAACGGCCAAAATGGCCCATTTTCAAGGACAAACGATCCTAAAGCAGGTAGACCCCATATTTTTCGATTTTCGTTTGCTATAATCCACATATTTTTTGGTGATCCAGAATTTCGATCTCATTTTTGTCAAAATTTTACCTGGACGTCCGTTAAGACGTTATCTTTGGAGCCAGTTGGCCCTGACGGCCAAAACGACCCATTTTCAAGGTCAAACGAGCCCAGAGCAGGTAAACGCCCACTTTTACCGATTTTCATATGCTATAGTTCACCATCTTTTTTGGTGACTCGGAATTCCAACCTCATTTTTGCAAAAAATTTACCTGGACGTCTATTAAGACCTTACCTATGGAACCAGTTTGCTATCACGGCCATATTGGCCCATTTTCACGGTCAAACGAGCCCTTGAGCAGCTAAACCCCCTATTTTACCAATTTTTGTGTGCTATAGTCCACAGATTTTTTGGTGTTTCGGTATTTCGACCTCGTTTTTGCCAAAATTTTACTTGGACGTCCGTAAAGACCTTAACAATGGAGCCAGTTGGCCCTAATGGCCAAAACGGCCCATTTTCAAGGTCAAACGAGCCCAGAGTAGGTAAACCCCCACTTTTACCGATTCTCATGTGCTATAGTTCACCATCTTTTTTGGAGATTCAGAATTTCGACCTCATTTTTGCCAAAATTTTACCTGGACGTCCGTTAAGACCTTATCTATGGAGCCAGTTGCCCTCAAGGCCAAAATCGCGCATATTTAATGTTAAACGAGCCATAGAGCAGTTAAACTACCTATTTTACCAATTTTCGTGTGCTATAGTTCACTGATTTTTTGGTGATACGAAATTACGACCTCATTTTTGCCAAAATTTTAGCTGGGAGTCCATTAAGAACTTACTTATGGAGCTAGTTGGCCCTCACGGCCAAAATGGCCCATTTTTAAGGTGAAAATCCCCTAGAGCAGGTAAACACCCCGTTTTATCGATTTTCGTGTGCTATAGTCCACGCATTTTTTGGTGATCCATAATTCCGATCTCATTTTTGCCAAAATTTTACACGTACGTCCGTTAAAATCGTACCTATGGAGCCAGTTGGCCCTAACGGCCAAAACGACCCATTTTCAAGGTCAAACGACCCTAGAGCAGGTAAACCCCCACTTTTACCAATTTTCATGTGCTATAATTCACGATCTTTTTTGGTGATTCGAAATTACGACCTCATTTTTTCCAAAATTTTACCTAGACGTCCGTTAAGACCTTATCTATGGAGCCAGTTGGTCCTCACGGCCAAAATGGCCAATTTACAAGGTCAAACGAGCCCTAGAGTAGGTAAACCCCCTATTTTACCGATTTTCGTGTGCTATAGTCCACGGATTTTTCGGTAATCCGGAATTCCGACCTCATTTTTGCCAAAATTTTACCTGGACGTCCGTTAATACCTTACCTATAGAGCCAGTTGGCCCTCAAGGCCAAAATGGCCCATTTTTAATGTCAAACGAGCCCTAGAGGAGGTAAACCCCCTATTTTACCGATTTTCGTGTGGTATAGTTCACCATCATTTTTAGTGATCCAGAATTCCGACCTCATTTTTACCAAAATTTTACCTGGACATCAGTTAAGAACTTACCTATGGAGCCAGTTGGCCCTCACGGCGAAAATGGCCAATTTTCAATGTCAAACGTGCCCTAGAGCAGGTAAACCCCCCATCTTACCGATTTTCATGTGCTATAGTCCACAGATTCTTTGGTAATCCGAAATTCCGACCTCAATTTTTCCAAAATTTTACCTGGACTTCCTTTAAGACCTTACCTATGGATCTAGTTGGCCCTCACGGCCAAAATGGCCCATTTTCAAGGTCAAACGAGCCCAAGGGCAGGTAAACCCCCCATTTTACCAATTTTTGTGTGCTATAGTCCAATGATTTTTTGGTGATCCGGAATTCCAACCTCATTTTACCCAAACTTTTACCTGGACGTCTGTTAAGACCTTACCTATGGAGCCAGATGGCCCAAACGGCTAAAACGGCCCATTTTCAAGGTCAAACGAGCCCAGAGCATGTAAACCCCCACTTTTATCGATTTTCATGTGCTATAGTCCACCATCTTTTTTGGTGATTCAGAATTCCAACCTCATTTTTGCCAAAATTTTACCTGGACATCCGTTAAGACCTTATCTCTGGAGTCAGTTGGCCCACACGGCCCAATGGCCCATTTTCAAGGTCAAACGAGCCCTAGAGCAGGTAAACCCCCATTTTACCAATTTTCACATACTATAGTCTACAGATTTTTTGGTGATCCGAAATCCAACCTTATTTTTGCCAAAATTTTACCTGGACGTCCATTAAGACCTTACCTATGGAGCCAGTTGGCCCTAACGGCCAAAACGGCCCATTTACAAGGTCAAACGATCCCAGAGCAGGTAAACCCCCATTTTAAATAATTTTCATGTGTTATAGTTCACCATCTTTTTTGGTGATTCAGAATTCCAACCTCATTTTTGCCAAAATTTTACCTGGACGTCTTGCAAGACATTAGCATTGGAGCCAATTGGCTTTCACGGCCATAATGGCGCACATTTTCAATGTCAAACGAGCCCTAGAGTAGGTAAACCACATATTTTACCGATTTTCGTGTGCTATAGTCCACTTTTTTTTTGGTGATCCAGAATTCCGACCTTATTTTTGCCAAAATTTTATTTGGACGTTCGATAAGACCTTACATATGGAGCCAGTTAGCCCTCACGGCCAAAATGACCCATTTTCAAGGTTAAACAACCCCTAGAGCTGGTAAGCCCCCCATTTTACCGATTTTCGTGTGCTATAGTCCACAGATTTTTTGGTGATCCGAAATTCCAATCTCATTTTTGCAAAAATTTTGCCTGAACGCATAAAAGCCAAAAAAAACGAAAATGCTCGAAAACATTTCTAAACATGTGATACTAATGATAGAGTACATATTTGTACAAATAAAAGACATTTCAATATCGTACGAACCGTAACAGTAATGAAGATTGGTACCAATAAATCACGTGCGGCGGAAACATTGAGAATAGATGATGGAAAATAGATGAATATGTTGTTATGCATGAAGGGTGTTTCACACTCTTTTGATTTCTTTACGGCAGGGCATCCGCATCTTTTCGAGTAGACCTCGACCAATGTCGTCGCGTGCGACGTCGTTCATCTAACGAGTGCAAGCCACAGACAATGTGGGCAAGAGACGTCTTACGTTAACTGAACGATGTGTGCTGGCCACAATAATTTGGCCAGGCCATATCCAACGTCGATTGACCGATATGTGCAAGCCACGGATGATTCTCGCAGGCCACATTCGACGTCAGCTGACCGATGTGTGCAGGCCACGGATGATGCTGGAAAGCCACATCCGACGTCACTTGACCGTTGTGTGCAAGCCACAGATGATGCGGGTAGGCCACGTCCTACGTCTGCTGACCGATGTGAGCAGGACAAGGACGATGCGGGTCGGCCACGTTCGACGTTGGCTGACCGATGTGCACAGGCCACGGCTGATATGGGCAGTCCACGGCCTATGTCGCATGATCGATGGCCCACATGGCCCAATGGCCCATTTTCAAGGTCAAACGATCCCTAGAGCAGTAAACCCCCCATTTTACCGATTTTCGCGTACTATAGTCCACAGATTTTTTGGTGATCCGAAATCCGACCTCATTTTTGCCAAAATTTTACCTGGACGTCCATTAAAACCTTACCTATGGAGCCAGTTGGCCCTAACGGCCAAAACGGCCGATTTACAAGGTCAGACCATCCCAGAGCAGGTAAACCCCCATTTTAAATAATTTTCATGTGTTATAGTTCACCATCTTTTTTGGTGATTCAGAATTTCGACCTCATTTTTGCCAAAATTTTACCTGGACGTCTGGCAAGACATTAGCAATGGATCCAGTTGGCTTTCACGGCCATAATGGCGCGCATTTTCAATGTCAAACGAGCCCTAGAGTAGGTAAATCACACATTTTACCGATTTTCATGTGCTATAGTCCACTTTTTTTTTGGTGATCCGGAATTCCGACCTCATTTTTGCCAAAATTTTACTTGGACGTTCGATAAGACCTTACATATGGAGCCAGTTAGCCCTCACGGCCAAAATGACCCATTTTCAAGGTTAAACAACCCCTAGAGCTGGTAAGCCCCCCATTTTACCAATTTTCATGTGCTGTAGTCCACAAATTTTTTGGTGATCCGGAATTCCGACCTCATTTTTGCCAAAATTATACCTGGACGTACGTTATGACCTTATACATGCAACCAGTTGGCCCTCTCGACCAAAATGACCCATTTTTAGGGTCAAATGAGGGCTAGAGCAGAAAAAACCCCTATTTGCCAATTTTCGTGTGCTATAGTCCACAGATATTTTGGTGATCTGGAATTCCAACCTCATTTTCGCCAAAATTATTCTCGGACGTCCGTTAAGACCTTATATATGGAGCCAGCTAGCCCTCACGGCCAAAATGATCCATTTTCAAGGTCAAACGAGACCTAGAGCAGGTAAACGCCCCATTTTATCAATTTTCGTGTGCTATAGTCCACAGATTTGTTTGTTCCATAATTTCGACCTCATTTTTGCCAAAATTTTACATGAACGTCTGTTAAGACCTTATCTATTGAGCCAGTTAATCCTCACGGCCAAAATGTCTCATTTGCAAGGTTAAACGAGGCCTAGAGAAGTTAAACCCCCTATTTTGCTGATTTTCGTATGCTATAGTCCATGGATTTTATTGTGATACGGAATTTCGACTTCATATTTCTCAAAATTTTACCTGGACGTCCGTTAAGACCTTATATATCAAGCTAGTTGGCCTTCACGGCCAAAATGTCCCATTTTAAAACTCAAACGAGCCCTAGAGAAAGGTAAACCCCATTTTACCGATTTTCGTGTGCTATAATCAACAGATTTTTCGATGATCCGGAATTCCGACCTCATTTTTTGCCAAAATTTTACCTGGATGTCCGTTAAGACCTTATCTATGGAGCCAATTTGCCCTCATGGCCAAAACGGCCCATTTTCAAGTTGAACAAGCCCTAGAACAGGTAAACCCCCAATTTTACATATTTTTGTGTACTATAGTCTACGGATTTTTTGGTGATCCGAAATTTCGACCTAATTTTTGCCAAAATTATACCTGGACGTCCGTTAAGACCTTATATATGGAGCCAGTTGGTCCTCACGGCCAAAATGGCCCATTTTCAAGGTCAAACGAGCCCTAGAGCTTGTAAACCCCCTATTTTGCCGATTTTCGTGGGCTATAGGTCACCATCTTTTTTGGTGATAAATAATTCCGATCTTATTTTTGCCAAAATTTTACCTGGACGTCCGTTAAGATCTTATCTATGGAGCCAGTTATCCCTCACAGCCAAAATCGCCCATTTTCAAAGTCAAACGACTCCTACAGTAGATAAACCCCAATTTACCAATTTTCGTGTGCTATAGTCCACAAAATTTTTGGTGAATCAAAATTCCGACCTCATTTTTGCCAAAATGTTACCTGAACGTCTGTTAAGACCTTATCTATGAAGCCAGTTTGCCCTCACGGTCAAAATGGCCCATTTTCAAGGTCAAACGAGCCTTAGAGCAGGTAAACACCCCATTTTTTGGATTTTTGTGTGCTGTAGATCGCCATCTTTTTTGGTGATAAAGAATTCTGACCTCATTTTTGCCAAAATTTTACCTGGACGTCGGTTAAGACATTATCTATTGAGCCAGTTGGCCCTAACGGCCAAAATGGCCTATTTTCAGGGTCAAACGAGACCTAGAGGAGGTAAACCCCCCCATTTTACCAATTTTCGTGTGCTATAGTCCACACATTTTTTGGTTATCTGAA
>NW_026020152.1:16435-61839 GCF_900185275.1 Solanum verrucosum
GTCCGTTAAGACAATCTATGGAGCCAGTTGGCCCTTACGACCAAAATGGCCCATTTTCAAGGTCAAACGAGACCTAGAGGAGGTAAACCCCTAATTTTACCCATTTTTGTGTACTATAATTCACACATTTTTTGGTGATATGAAATTCGGACCTCATTTTTGCCAAAATTATATCTGGACGTTTGTTAAGACCTTACCTATGGAGCCAGTGTTTCCTCAGTGCCAGAATGACCCATTTTCAAGGTCAAACGAGACCTAGAGTAGGTAAACCCCCCATTTTACCTATTTTTGGAACCTATATTCCACGGATTTTTGGTGATCCGTAATTTCGACCTAATTTTTGCAAAAATTATATACCTGGACGTCCGTTAAGACCTTATCTATGGAGCCAGTTGCCCTGCACGGCCAAAATGGCTAATTTTCAATGTCAAATGATCCCTAGAGCAGGGAAACCCCATTTTGCCGATTTTCGTGTGCTATAGTTCACCATCTTTTTTGGTGATCCAGAATTCCGACCTCATTTTTGCCAAAGTTTTACCTGGACATCCGTAAAGACCTTACCTACTGATCCAGTAGGCCCTCATGGCCAGAATGCCCTATTTTCAAGGTCAAAGGATCCCTAGAGTATTTAATCCCCTATTTTTATCGATTTTCGTGAGCTATTGTCCACGGATGCTTTGGTGATCCAGAATTCCGACCTCATTTTTGCCAAAATTACACCTGGACGTCCGTTATGACCTTATCTATGGAGCCATATGGCCCTCACGGCCAAAATGACCCAATTTCAAGGTCAAACCAGACCTAGAGGAGGTAAACCCCCCATTTTACTGATTTTCGTGTGCTATAGTCCACGAAGTTGTTTGTGATCCAGAATTCCGACCTCATTTTTGCCAAAATTTTACCTGGACGTCTGTTAAGACCTTATCTATTGAGCTAGTTGATCCTCACGGCCAAAATGTCTCATTCGCAAGGTCAAACGAGCCCTAGAGTAGTTAAACCCCCTATTTTACTGATTTTCGTATGCTATAGTTCACAGATTTTTTGGTGATACGGAATTTCGACTTCATATTTGCCAAAATTTTACCTGGACGTCAGTTAAGACCTTATTTATGGAGCTAGTTGGCCTTAACGGCCAAAATGTCCCATTTTCAAACTCAAACGAGCCCTAGCGCAAGTAAAACCCCAATTTACTGATTTTCGTGTGCTATAATCAATGGATTTTTTGGTGATCTAGAATTCCGACCTCATTTTTTGCCAAAATTATACCTGGACGTCCGTTAAGACCTTATCTATGGAGCCAATTTACCCTCATGGCCAAAATGGCCCATTTTCAAGTTGAAACAAGCCCTAGAACAGGTAAACCCCCCATTTTGCCTATTTTTGTGTGCTCACGGCCAAAATGGCTCATTTTCAAGATCAAACGAGCCCTAGAGCAGGTAAACCCCCATTTTACTAATTTTCGTGTGCTATAGTCCACACATTTTTTGGTGATCCAGAATTCCGACCTCATTTTTGCAAAAATTTTACCTGGACGTCAGTGAAGACATTACCTTCGGAGCTAGTTAGCCCTAACGGCCAAAACGGTCCATTATAAAGGTCGATCGATTCCATAGCAGGTAAACCCCCAGTTTTACCAATTTTAGTATGCTATAGTTCAACTTTTTTTCGGTGATTCGGAATTTCGACCTCATTTTTTCCAAAACTATACATGGATGTCCGTTAAGACCTTACTTATGGATCCAGTTGGCCCTCACGGCCAAAATGGCCCATTTTCAAGATCAAACGATCCCCAGAGCAGGTAAACCCTCCATTTTACCGATTTTTGTGTCCTATAGTCCACAGATTCTTTGGTGATCCGGAATTCTGACCACAGTTTTTCCAACATTTTACCTAGACGTCTGTTAAGGCCTTACCTATGGAGCCAGTTGGCCCTAACGGCCAAAACATCCCATTTACAAGGTCAAACGAGCCTAGAGCAGGTAAACCCCCACTTTTCCAAATTTTCAGGTGCTATAGTTCACCATCTTTTTTGTTGATTCAAAATTCTAACCTCATTTTTGCCAAAATTTTACCTAGACGTCCGTTAAGACAATACCAATGGATCCAGCTAGCCTTTACGTCTAAAATTGCGCATTTTTCAATGTCAACGAGCCCTAGAACAGATAAACCACCCATTTTACTAATTTTCGTGTGCTATAGACCACTGATTTTTTGGTGATCCGAAATTTCGACCTCATTTTTGCCAAAATTTTACCTGGTTTTTTGTTAAGACCTTACCTATGGAGGTAGTTGTTGTCACGGCCAAAATGGCCATTTTCAAGATCAAACGAACCCTAGAGCAGGTAAACCCCACCTTTTATAGATTTTCGTGTGTTATACTCCACAAATTTTTTGGGGATCCAAAATTTCGACCTTATTTTTGAAAAATTTTTACCTGGACTTTCGTTAAGACCTTACTTATGGAGTCAGTTGGCCCTCACGGCCAAAATGGCTCATTTTCAAGGTCAAACGAGCCCTCGAGCAGGTAAACCCCCCATTTTACTAATTTTCGTGTACTATAGTCCACAGATTTTTTAGTGATCCAAAATTCCGACCTCATTTTGCAAAAAATTTACATGGACGTCCGTTAAGACATTACCTATGGAGCCAGTTGGCCCTAATGGCCAAAACGGCTCATAAGAAAGGTCGATCGAGTCTGGAGCAGGTAAACCCCCAATTTACCAATTCTGACCTCATTTTTTCCAAAATTTTATCTGGTTGTCTGTTAAGACCCTACCTATGGAGCCAGTTGGCCCTAACGACCAAAACAATCCATTTACAAGGTCAAACGAGCCTAGAGCAGGTAAACCACCACTTTTCCAAATTTTCAGGTGCTATAGTTCAACATCTCTTTTGTTGATTCAGAATTCTGACTTTGTTTTTGCCAAAATTTTACCTGGACGTCCGTTAAGACAATACCAATGGATCCAGTTGGCCTTCACGGCCAAAATGGCGCATTTCTCAGTGTCAAACGAGCCCTAGAGAAGGTAAACCACCCATTTTACTAATTTTCGTGTGCTATAATCCACTGATTATTTGGTGATCCAAAAATCCGACCTTATTTTTTGCCAAACTTTTACCTGGATGTCCGTTAAGACGTTACCTATGGAGGCAGTTGGCCGTCACGGCCAAAATGGCCATTTTCAAGGTCAAACGAGCCCTAGACCAGGTAAACCCCCATTTTACCAATTTTTGTATGCTATAGTCCACGGGTGTTTTGGTGATCCAGAATTCCGACCTCATTTTTGCCAAAATTTTACCTAGACGTCCGTTAAGACCTTATTATGGAAGAGTTGGACCTACGGCCAAAATGGCCCATTTTCGAGGTCAAACGAGCCCAAGAGTAGGTAAATCCCCCATTTTAACTATTTTTGTGTGCTATAGTCCACGGATTTTTTGGTGATCCAAATTTCGACCTCATTTTTACCAATATTTTACCTGAACGTCCGTTAAGACCTTATCTATGGAGCCAGTTGGCCATCACGGCCAAAATGGCCCATTACAAGGTCAAACGAGCCCTAGTGGTGGTAAACCCCCAATTTTACCAATTTTCGTGTGCTATAGTCCTCGATTTTTTGGTAATCTGCAATTCAGACCTTATTTGTGCAAAATTTTTTCCATGACGTCTTTTAAGACATAATCTATGGAGCCAGTTGTCCCTCACTGCCAAAACGGCCCATTTTCAAGGTCGAACAAGCCCTAGAACAGGTAAACCCCCCATTTTACAGATTTTCGTGTTATATAGTCCACAAATTTTTTGGTGATCTGGAATTCACCTTATTTTTCCCAAAATTTAATCGTACGTCCGTTAAGACCTTACGTAACGAGCTAGTTGGCCCTAACGGACAAAATGGCCATTTTCAAGGTCAAACGATTCCTAGAGCATGTAAACCCCCTATTTTACCCGATTTACATGTGCTATAGTCCATGGATTTTTTTGGTGATCCGAATTTTTAACTCATTTTTTACAATATTATACATGGACGTCTATTAAGACCTTAACTATGGATCCAATTTGCCCTAACGCCCAAAACGGCCGATTTTCAAGGTCAAACGAGCCCAGAGCAGGTAAACCCCCACTTTTACCAATTTTCATGTGCTATAGTTCACCATCTCTTTTGGTGATTCAGAATTTCGACCTCATTTTTGCCAAAATTTTACCTGGACGTCCGTTAAGACCTTACCAATTGAGTCAGTTGGCCCTCTCAGCCAAAATGGCCTATTTTCAATGTCAAACGAGTCCTAGAGCAGGTAAACCCCAAATTTTACCAATTTTTGTGTGCTATAGTCCACAGATTTTTTGGTGATCTAAAATTCCGACCTCATTTTTGCCAAAATTTTACCTGGACGTTCATTAAGACCTTACCTATGGAGCTAGTTGTCCCTCACGGCCAAAATGGCCCATTTTCAAGGACATACGAGCCTAGAGTAGGTAAACCTCGCATTTTACAATTTCGTGCGCTACAGTCCACAGATTTTTTGGTGATCCGGAATTCCAACCTCATTTTTGCCAAACTTTTACCTGGACGTCCCGTTAAGACCTTACCTATGGAGCCAGTTGGCCCGAACTGCTAAAACGGCCCATTTTTAAGGTCAAACGAACCCAGAGCAGGTAAACCCTAAATTTTACCAATTTTAGTATGCTATAGTTCACCATCTTATTTGGTGATTCGGAATTCGGACATCATTTTTGCTAAAATTTTACCTCGACGTCCGTTAAGATGTTATCCAAGGAGGCAGTTGGCCCTCATAGCCAAAATGCCACATTTTCAAGATCAAACAAGCCCTAAAGCAGGTAAACCCCCCATTTTACTGATTTTCGTGTGCATAGTTCACCATCTTTTTGGAGATTCAGAATTCCCACCTCATTTTTACCAAAATTTTACATGGATGTCTGTTAAGACCTTATTTATGGAGCTAGTTGGCCCTCACGACCAAAATGGCGCATTTTCAATGTCAAACGAGCCCTAGAGCAGGTAAACCCCCATTTTACCGATTTTCATGTGCTATAGTTCACTGATTTTTTGGTTATCCGGAATTCTGACTTCATTTTTACAAAAATTTTACTTGGACATCCGTTAAGACCTTACATATGGAGCCAGTTGTCCCTCACGGCCAAAATGGCCCATTTTCAAGGTCAAACAATCCCTGGAGCAGGTAAACCCTAAATTTTACCAATTTTCGTATGCTATAGTCCAATGATTTTTTGGTGATCCGAAATTCTGACCTTATTTTACCAAAAATTTTACCTGGACGTCCGTTAAGACCTTATCTATAGAGCCAATTGTCCCTCACGACCAAAATGGCGCATTTTCAATGTCAAACGAGCCCAGAACAGGTAAACCCCCCATTTTACCAATTTCATGTGCTATAGTTCACCATCTTTTTTGGAGATTCAAAATTCCGACATCGTTTTTGTCAAAATTTTACCTAGACGTCCGTTAAGACCTTACCAATGGAGGCAGTTGGCCCTCTCGGCCAAAATGGCGCATTTTCAAGGTCAAACGAGCCCTAGAGCAGGTAAACCCCCCATTTTACCGATTTTCGTGTGATATAGTTCATTGATTTTTTGGTAATCCGAAATTCCGACCTTATTTTTGTCACAATTTTATCTGGAAGTCCGTTAAGACCTTACCTATGGATCTAGTTGGCCCTCACGGCCAAAATGGCCTATTTTCAAGGTCAAACGACCCCTAGAGCAGGTAAACCCCCCAATTTACCGATTTTCGTGTGCTATAGTACACGAATTTTTTGGTGATCTGGAATTCCGAGCTCATTTTTGCAAAAATTTGACATGGACGTCTGTTAAGACCTTACATATGGAGCTATTTGTCCCTCACGGCTAAAATGGCCCATTTTCAAGGTCAAACTATCTCTAGAGGAAGTAAACCGCCGATTTTACCTATTTTAGTGTGCTATAATCCAATGATTTTTTGGTGTTCTGAAATTTCGACCTCATTTTACCTAAAATTTTACCTGGACGTCCGTTAAGACCTTACCTATGGAGCAAGTTGGCCCTAACGGCCAAAATGTCCCATTTTCAAGGTCAAACGATTTCTAGAGCAGGTAAACCCCCATTTTACCAATTTTTTTGTGCTATAGTCCACTAATTTTTTAGTGATCCGGAATTCCGACCTCATTTTACCCAAAATTTTACCTGACGTCCGTTAAAACGTTACCTATGGAGCCAGTTGGCCCTAACGGCCAAAATGACCCATTTTCAAAGTCAAACGATCCCTAGAGCTGGTAGACCCCTATTATATCAATTTTCGTGTGATAAAGTCCACGGATTTTTTGGTGATCCGGAATTTTGACCTCATTTTTGCCAAAATTTTACCTGAACATCCGTTAACACTTTACCTGTGGAGCTAGTTGACCCTATCGGCTAAAATGGCCCATTTTCAAGGACATACGAGCCCAAAGACAGGTAAACCGCCAATTTTACCAATTTTCGTGCGCTATAGTCCACAGATTTTTTGGTGATCCGGAAGTCCAACCTCATTTTTGCCAAACTTTTACATGGACTTCCGTTAAGACCTTAGCTATGGAGCTAGTTGGTCCGAACAGCAAAACGGCCCATTTTCAAGGTCAAACGAACCCAAAGCAGGGAAACTCCCACTTTTACCGATTTTCATCTGCTATAGTTCACCATCTTATTTGGTCATTCGGAATTTCAACATTGTATTTGCCAAAATTTTATGTGGACGTCCGTTAAGATGTTATCTATAGAGCAAGTTGTCCCTCACGGCCAAAATGGCCCATTCTCAAGGTAAAAACAAGCCCTAAAGCAGGTGAACCCCCATTTTACCGATTTTCATGTGCTATAGTCCACAAATTTTTTGGTGATCCGTAATTTCGACCTCATATTTGCCAAAATTTAACGTGGACATCCGTTAAGACCTTACCTATGGAGCCAGTTGGCCCTAACGTCCAAAATAGCCAATTTTCATGGCCAAACGATCCTAGAGCAGGTAAACCCCCAGTTTTACTAATTTTCATGTGCTATAGTTCATCATCTTTTTAGGTGATTCGGAATTTCGACCTCATTTTTGCTTAAATTTTACCTGGATGTCCGTTAAGACCTTACCTATGGAGCCAGTTGGCCCTCACGGCCAAAATTACCCATTTTCAAGGTTGAACGAGCCCAAGTGCAGGTAAACCCCCCATTTTACCTATTTTCGTGTGCTATAGTCCACGAATTTTTTGGTGATCCGGCATTCCGACCTCATATTTGCTAAAACTTTGTGTGGACGTCTATTAAGACCTTACTTATGGATCATGTTGGCCCTGATGGCCAAAACGAGCCATTTTCAAGATCAGACGAGCCCAAAGCAGGTAAGCCCCCACTATTACCGATTTTCATGTGCTATAGTTCACCATCTTTTTTGGTGATTCAGAATTCCGACCTCATTTTTGCAAAATTTTACCTGGACGTCCGTTAAGACCTTACCTATGGAGCCAGTTGTTCCTCACGGCCAAAATGGACCATTTTCAAGGTCAAAATGAGCCCTAAAGCAGGTAAACCCCTATTTTATCGATTTTCGGGTGTTATAGACCACAAATTTTTTGGTGATCCATAATTCCAACCTCATATTTGCCAAAATTTTACCTGGACATCCGTTAAGACCTTATCTACTGAGCCAGTAGGGCCACACGGCCAAAACGGCCGATTTTCAAAGTCAAACAAGCTCTAGAGAAGGTAAGCCCCCTATTTTGCCGATTTTCGTGTGGTATAGTTCACCATCATTTTTAGTGATCCAGAATTCTGACCTTATTTTTACCGAAATACTACCTGGACGTCAGTTAAGAACTTACCTATGGAGCCAGTTAGCCCTCACGGCCAAAATGGCCAATTTTCAATGTCAAACGAGCCCTAGAGCAGGTAAACCTCCCATCTTTCCGATTTTCGTGTGATATAGTCCACAGATTTTGTGGTAATCTAGAATTCCGACCTCATTTATGCCAAAATTTTACCTGGACGTTCGTTAAAACCTTACTTATGGAGCCAGTTGGCCCTAACGGCCAAAATGGCCCTCTTTCAAGGTCAACCGATCCTAAAAAAGGTAGACCCCATATTTTTTGAATTTCGTTTGCTATAATCCACATATTTTTTGGTGATCCAGAATTTCGATCTCATTTTTGTCAAAATTTTACCTGGACGTCCGTTAAGACGTTATCTTTGGAGCCAGTTGGCCCTGACGGCCAAAACGAACCATTTTCAAGGTCAAACGAGCCCAGAGCAGGTAAACGCCCACTTTTACCGATTTTCATATGCTATAGTTCACCATCTTTTTTGGTGACTCGGAATTCCAACCTCATTTTTGCAAAAAATTTACCTGGACGTCTATTAAGACCTTACCTATGGAACCAGTTTGCTATCACGGCCATATTGGCCCATTTTCACGGTCAAACGAGCCCTTGAGCAGCTAAACCCCCTATTTTACCAATTTTTGTGTGCTATAGTCCACAGATTTTTTGGTGTTTCGGTATTTCGACCTCGTTTTTGCCAAAATTTTACTTGGACGTCCGTAAAGACCTTAACAATGGAGCCAGTTGGCCCTAATGGCCAAAACGGCCCATTTTCAAGGTCAAACGAGCCCAGAGTAGGTAAACCCCCACTTTTACCGATTCTCATGTGCTATAGTTCACCATCTTTTTTGGAGATTCAGAATTTCGACCTCATTTTTGCCAAAATTTTACCTGGACGTCCGTTAAGACCTTATCTATGGAGCCAGTTGCCCTCAAGGCCAAAATCGCGCATATTTAATGTTAAACGAGCCATAGAGCAGTTAAACTACCTATTTTACCAATTTTCGTGTGCTATAGTTCACTGATTTTTTGGTGATACGAAATTACGACCTCATTTTTGCCAAAATTTTAGCTGGGAGTCCATTAAGAACTTACTTATGGAGCTAGTTGGCCCTCACGGCCAAAATGGCCCATTTTTAAGGTGAAAATCCCCTAGAGCAGGTAAACACCCCGTTTTATCGATTTTCGTGTGCTATAGTCCACGCATTTTTTGGTGATCCATAATTCCGATCTCATTTTTGCCAAAATTTTACACGTACGTCCGTTAAAATCGTACCTATGGAGCCAGTTGGCCCTAACGGCCAAAACGACCCATTTTCAAGGTCAAACGACCCTAGAGCAGGTAAACCCCCACTTTTACCAATTTTCATGTGCTATAATTCACGATCTTTTTTGGTGATTCGAAATTACGACCTCATTTTTTCCAAAATTTTACCTAGACGTCCGTTAAGACCTTATCTATGGAGCCAGTTGGTCCTCACGGCCAAAATGGCCAATTTACAAGGTCAAACGAGCCCTAGAGTAGGTAAACCCCCTATTTTACCGATTTTCGTGTGCTATAGTCCACGGATTTTTCGGTAATCCGGAATTCCGACCTCATTTTTGCCAAAATTTTACCTGGACGTCCGTTAATACCTTACCTATAGAGCTAGTTGGCCCTCAAGGCCAAAATGGCCCATTTTTAATGTCAAACGAGCCCTAGAGGAGGTAAACCCCCTATTTTACCGATTTTCGTGTGGTATAGTTCACCATCATTTTTAGTGATCCAGAATTCCGACCTCATTTTTACCAAAATTTTACCTGGACATCAGTTAAGAACTTACCTATGGAGCCAGTTGGCCCTCACGGCGAAAATGGCCAATTTTCAATGTCAAACGTGCCCTAGAGCAGGTAAACCCCCCATCTTACCGATTTTCATGTGCTATAGTCCACAGATTCTTTGGTAATCCGAAATTCCGACCTCAATTTTTCCAAAATTTTACCTGGACTTCCTTTAAGACCTTACCTATGGATCTAGTTGGCCCTCACGGCCAAAATGGCCCATTTTCAAGGTCAAACGAGCCCAAGGGCAGGTAAACCCCCCATTTTACCAATTTTTGTGTGCTATAGTCCAATGATTTTTTGGTGATCCGGAATTCCAACCTCATTTTACCCAAACTTTTACCTGGACGTCTGTTAAGACCTTACCTATGGAGCCAGATGGCCCAAACGGCTAAAACGGCCCATTTTCAAGGTCAAACGAGCCCAGAGCATGTAAACCCCCACTTTTATCGATTTTCATGTGCTATAGTCCACCATCTTTTTTGGTGATTCAGAATTCCAACCTCATTTTTGCCAAAATTTTACCTGGACATCCGTTAAGACCTTATCTCTGGAGTCAGTTGGCCCACACGGCCCAATGGCCCATTTTCAAGGTCAAACGAGCCCTAGAGCAGGTAAACCCCCCATTTTACCAATTTTCACATACTATAGTCTACAGATTTTTTGGTGATCCGAAATCCAACCTTATTTTTGCCAAAATTTTACCTGGACGTCCATTAAGACCTTACATATGGAGCCAGTTGGCCCTAACGGCCAAAACGGCCCATTTACAAGGTCAAACGATCCCAGAGCAGGTAAACCCCCATTTTAAATAATTTTCATGTGTTATAGTTCACCATCTTTTTTAGTGATTCAGAATTCCGACCTCATTTTTGCCAAAATTTTACCTGGACGTCTTGCAAGACATTAGCATTGGAGCCAATTGGCTTTCACGGCCATAATGGCGCACATTTTCAATGTCAAACGAGCCCTAGAGTAGGTAAACCACATATTTTACCGATTTTCGTGTGCTATAGTCCACTTTTTTTTTGGTGATCCAGAATTCCGACCTTATTTTTGCCAAAATTTTATTTGGACGTTCGATAAGACCTTACATATGGAGCCAGTTAGCCCTCACGGCCAAAATGACCCATTTTCAAGGTTAAACAACCCCTAGAGCTGGTAAGCCCCCCATTTTACCGATTTTCGTGTGCTATAGTCCACAGATTTTTTGGTGATCCGAAATTCCAATCTCATTTTTGCAAAAATTTTGCCTGAACGCATAAAAGCCAAAAAAAACGAAAATGCTCGAAAACATTTCTAAACATGTGATACTAATGATAGAGTACATATTTGTACAAATAAAAGACATTTCAATATCGTACGAACCGTAACAGTAATGAAGATTGGTACCAATAAATCACGTGCGGCGGAAACATTGAGAATAGATGATGGAAAATAGATGAATATGTTGTTATGCATGAAGGGTGTTTCACACTCTTTTGATTTCTTTACGGCAGGGCATCCGCATCTTTTCGAGTAGACCTCGACCAATGTCGTCGCGTGCGACGTCGTTCATCTAACGAGTGCAAGCCACAGACAATGTGGGCAAGAGACGTCTTACGTTAACTGAACGATGTGTGCTGGCCACAATAATTTGGCCAGGCCATATCCAACGTCGATTGACCGATATGTGCAAGCCACGGATGATTCTCGCAGGCCACATTCGACGTCAGCTGACCGATGTGTGCAGGCCACGGATGATGCTGGAAAGCCACATCCGACGTCACTTGACCGTTGTGTGCAAGCCACAGATGATGCGGGTAGGCCACGTCCTACGTCTGCTGACCGATGTGAGCAGGACAAGGACGATGCGGGTCGGCCACGTTCGACGTTGGCTGACCGATGTGCACAGGCCACGGCTGATATGGGCAGTCCACGGCCTATGTCGCATGATCGATGGCCCACATGGCCCAATGGCCCATTTTCAAGGTCAAACGATCCCTAGAGCAGTAAACCCCCCATTTTACCGATTTTCGCGTACTATAGTCCACAGATTTTTTGGTGATCCGAAATCCGACCTCATTTTTGCCAAAATTTTACCTGGACGTCCATTAAAACCTTACCTATGGAGCCAGTTGGCCCTAACGGCCAAAACGGCCGATTTACAAGGTCAGACCATCCCAGAGCAGGTAAACCCCCATTTTAAATAATTTTCATGTGTTATAGTTCACCATCTTTTTTGGTGATTCAGAATTTCGACCTCATTTTTGCCAAAATTTTACCTGGACGTCTGGCAAGACATTAGCAATGGATCCAGTTGGCTTTCACGGCCATAATGGCGCGCATTTTCAATGTCAAACGAGCCCTAGAGTAGGTAAATCACACATTTTACCGATTTTCATGTGCTATAGTCCACTTTTTTTTTGGTGATCCGGAATTCCGACCTCATTTTTGCCAAAATTTTACTTGGACGTTCGATAAGACCTTACATATGGAGCCAGTTAGCCCTCACGGCCAAAATGACCCATTTTCAAGGTTAAACAACCCCTAGAGCTGGTAAGCCCCCCATTTTACCAATTTTCATGTGCTGTAGTCCACAAATTTTTTGGTGATCCGGAATTCCGACCTCATTTTTGCCAAAATTATACCTGGACGTACGTTATGACCTTATACATGCAACCAGTTGGCCCTCTCGACCAAAATGACCCATTTTTAGGGTCAAATGAGGGCTAGAGCAGAAAAAACCCCTATTTTGCCAATTTTCGTGTGCTATAGTCCACAGATATTTTGGTGATCTGGAATTCCAACCTCATTTTCGCCAAAATTATTCTCGGACGTCCGTTAAGACCTTATATATGGAGCCAGCTAGCCCTCACGGCCAAAATGATCCATTTTCAAGGTCAAACGAGACCTAGAGCAGGTAAACGCCCCATTTTATCAATTTTCGTGTGCTATAGTCCACGGATTTGTTTGTTCCATAATTTCGACCTCATTTTTGCCAAAATTTTACATGAACGTCTGTTAAGACCTTATCTATTGAGCCAGTTAATCCTCACGGCCAAAATGTCTCATTTGCAAGGTTAAACGAGGCCTAGAGAAGTTAAACCCCCTATTTTGCTGATTTTCGTATGCTATAGTCCATGGATTTTATTGTGATACGGAATTTCGACTTCATATTTCTCAAAATTTTACCTGGACGTCCGTTAAGACCTTATATATCAAGCTAGTTGGCCTTCACGGCCAAAATGTCCCATTTTAAAACTCAAACGAGCCCTAGAGAAAGGTAAACCCCATTTTACCGATTTTCGTGTGCTATAATCAACAGATTTTTCGATGATCCGGAATTCCGACCTCATTTTTTGCCAAAATTTTACCTGGATGTCCGTTAAGACCTTATCTATGGAGCCAATTTGCCCTCATGGCCAAAACGGCCCATTTTCAAGTTGAACAAGCCCTAGAACAGGTAAACCCCCAATTTTACATATTTTTGTGTACTATAGTCTACGGATTTTTTGGTGATCCGAAATTTCGACCTAATTTTTGCCAAAATTATACCTGGACGTCCGTTAAGACCTTATATATGGAGCCAGTTGGTCCTCACGGCCAAAATGGCCCATTTTCAAGGTCAAACGAGCCCTAGAGCTTGTAAACCCCCTATTTTGCCGATTTTCGTGGGCTATAGGTCACCATCTTTTTTGGTGATAAATAATTCCGATCTTATTTTTGCCAAAATTTTACCTGGACGTCCGTTAAGATCTTATCTATGGAGCCAGTTATCCCTCACAGCCAAAATCGCCCATTTTCAAAGTCAAACGACTCCTACAGTAGATAAACCCCAATTTACCAATTTTCGTGTGCTATAGTCCACAAAATTTTTGGTGAATCAAAATTCCGACCTCATTTTTGCCAAAATGTTACCTGAACGTCTGTTAAGACCTTATCTATGAAGCCAGTTTGCCCTCACGGTCAAAATGGCCCATTTTCAAGGTCAAACGAGCCTTAGAGCAGGTAAACACCCCATTTTTTGGATTTTTGTGTGCTGTAGATCGCCATCTTTTTTGGTGATAAAGAATTCTGACCTCATTTTTGCCAAAATTTTACCTGGACGTCGGTTAAGACATTATCTATTGAGCCAGTTGGCCCTAACGGCCAAAATGGCCTATTTTCAGGGTCAAACGAGACCTAGAGGAGGTAAACCCCCCCATTTTACCAATTTTCGTGTGCTATAGTCCACACATTTTTTGGTTATCTGAAATTCCGACCTCATTTTTGCAAAAATTATACCTGGACGTCCGTTAAGACCTTACCTATGGAGCTAGTTGGCCCTCACAGCCTGAATGGCCCATTTTCAAGGTCAAACGAGACCTAGAAGAGGTAAACCTTCTATTTTACCAATTTTCGTGTACTATAATCCACACATTTTTTTGTTGATCTGAAATTCTGACCTCATTTTTGCCAAAATTATACCTGGACTTCAGTTAAGACCTTACCTATGGAACCAGTTGGCCCTCACACACACAATGGCCCATTTTTAAGGTAAAACGAGACTTAGAGCAGCTAAACCCCCCATTTTACCGATTTTCGTGAGCTATAGACCATGGATTTTTTGGTGTTCCAAAATTCCGACCTAATTTTTGCTAAAATTATACTTGGACGTCCGTTAAGACCTTATCTATGGAGCCAGTTGGCCCTCACGGCAAAAATGGCCCATTTTTAAGATCAAACGATCCCTAGAGCTGGTAAACCCCCCATTTTGCCGATTTTCATTTGTTATAGTCCACGGATTTTTTGGAGACCCAGAATTCCGACTTTATTTTTTCCAAAATTTTATCTGGACGTTTGTTAAGACCTTATCTATGGAGCCAGTTGATCCTCACGGCCAAAATGGCCCATTTGCAAGGTCAAACGAGCCCTAGAGCAGGAAAACCCTCCATTTACCAATTTTCATTTGTTATAGTCCCCAAATTTTTGGAGATCCAGAATTCCGACCTCATTTTTACCAAAATTTTACTTGGATGTTTGTTAAGACCTTATCTATGGAGCCAGTTGATCCTCACGGCCAAAATGGCCCATTTGCAAGGTAAAACAAGCCCTAGAGAAGTTAAACCCGTTATTTTACTGATTTTTGTGTGCTATAGTCCACAGATATTTTGCTGATTCGGAATTTCGACTTCATATTGGCCAAAATTTTACCTGGACGTTTGTTAAGACCTTATCTATGGAGCCAGTTGGCCCTCACGGCCAAAATGGCCCATTTTCAAGGTCAAATAAACCCTAGAGTAGGTAAACCCCTATTTTATCGATTTTCGTGTGTTATAGTCAACAGATTTTTTGGTAATCCAGAATTTCGACCTAATTTGTTCTAAAATTATACCTGGACGTCCGTTAAAAACTTATCTGTGGCCAATTTTCTTGTGCTATAGTTCTCCATCTTTATTGGTTATCCAGAATTCCGACCTCATTTATGCCAAAATTTTACCTGGACGTCCGTTAAGAGCTTATCTATTGAGCCAGTTTGTACTCACGGCCAGAATGGCCCATTTTCAAGGTCAAACGAGCCCTAGAGAATGTAAACCCCCCATTTTATCGATTTTCGTGTGCTATAGTCCACAGATTTTATGGTGATGCGATATTCAGACCTTACTTTTTTCCAAAATTTAACCTGGATGTCCGTTAAGACATTACTTATGGGGACATTTGGCCATCACGGCAAAAACGATCCATTTTCAAGGTCAAACGATCCTAGAGAAGGTAAACCCCCAATTTTGCCGATTTTTGTTTGCAATAGTTCACCATTTTTTTTGGTGATCCGAAACTCCGACCTCATTTTTGCAAAAAATTTACGTGGACGTTTGTAAAGACCTTACCTATTGATCCAGTTGGCCCTCACGGCCAGAATACCCCATTTTCAAGGTTAAACGAGCCCTAGATTAGGTAAACCCCCTATTTACCGATTTTTGTATGCCATAGTCCACGGATTTTTTGGTGATCCAGAATTCCAAGCTCATTCTTACCAAAATTTTACCTGGACGTCCGTTAAGGCCTTATCTATAGAGTCAGTTGGCCCTCACGGCCAAAATGACCCATTTTCAAGGTCAAACGAGCCCTAGAGCAAATAAACCCCCCATTTTACCAATTTTCGTGTGCTATAGTCCACAGTTTTTTGGTGATCCAAAATTCCGACCTCACTTTTGCCAAAATTTTACCTGGACGTCCGTTAAGATGTTATCTATGTGGCCAGTTTGCCCTCACATCCAAAATGGCCCATTTTGAAGGCCTAATAAGCCCTAGAGTAGGTAAACCTCCCATTTTACCGATTTTTGTGTGCTATAGTCCATGGATTTTTTTGTGATCCGGAATTTCGACCACATTTTTGCCAAAATTATACCAGGACGTCCGTTAAGACCTTATCTATGGAGCCACTTGGCCCTCACGGACGGAATGGCCCATTTTCAAGGTCAAACGAGCCCTAGAGAAGGTAAACCCCCAATTTTATAAATTTTCATGTGCTATAGTCCATGGATTTTATGGTGATGCAGTATTCAGACCTAATTTTTGCCAAAATTTTACCTGGATGTCCGTTAAGACATTACTTATGGGGACATTTGGCCATCACGGCCAAAACGATCCATTTCGAGGTCAAACGAGCGCTAGGGCAGGTAAACCCTCCATTTTGTCGATTTTCTTTTGCTATAGGTCACAGATTTTTTGGTGATCTAGAATTTCGACCTCATTTTTGCCAAAACTACGCTTGGACGTCCGTTAAGACCTTATCTATGGAGCAAGTTGGCCCTCACGGCCAAAATGATCCATTTTCAAGGTCAAACGAGCCCTAGAGATGGTAAACCCCCCATTTTACCAATTTTCGTGCGCTATAGTCCACAGATTTTTTGGTGATTCAGAATTCCGACCTCATTTTTACTAAAATTTTACCTGGACGTCTGTTAAGATCTTACCTATGGAGCCAGTTGGCCCTGATTGCCAGAATGGACTATTTTCAAGGTCAAACGAGCGCTCGAGTAGGTAAACCCTCCATTTTACCAATTTTCGTGTACTATAGTCCACAAAATCTTTGGTGATCCAGAATTCAGACCTCATTTTTTCAAATATTTTACCTAGTCATCCTTTAAGACCTTACCTATGGGGACAGCTGGCCCTCACGGCCAAAACGATCTATTTTCAAGGTCAAACGATCCCTAGAGCAGGTAAACCCCCCATTTTGTCGATTTTCGTGTGCTATAGTCCACAGATTTTTTGGTGATCCCGATTTCTAACCTCATTTCCAAAAGTACACCTGGACGTCCGTTAAGACCTTATATAAGGAGCCCGTTGGCCCTCACGGCCAAAATGACCCATTTTCAAGATCAAACGAGCCGTAGAGTGGGTAAATCCCCCATTTTACCAATTTTCGTATACTATAGTACATAGAATTTTTGGTGATCCGGAATTCTGACTTCATTTTTTCAAATATTTTACCTGGACGTCCTTTAAGACCCTACCTATGGGGACAGTTGGCCCTCACGGGCAAAAACGATCCATTTTCAAGGTCAAACGAGCCTTAGAGAAGGTAAACCCCCCATTTTGTCGATTTTCGTGTGCTATAGTCCACAGATTTTTTGGTTATCCAAAATTTCAACCTCATTTTTGCCAAAATTATACCTGTACGTCTGTTAAGACCTTACCTATGGAGCCAGTTGGCCCTCACGACCAGAATGGCCCATTTTCAAGGTAAAACGGTCCCTAGAGCAGGTAAACCCCCCATTTTACCAATTTTCGTGTGCTATAGTCCACGGAATTTTTGGTGATCCAGAATTCCGACCTTATTTTTTCAAATACTTTACCTGGACGTCCTTTAAGACCTTACATATAGGGACAATTGGCCCTCACGGCCAAAACGATCCATTTTCAAGGTCAAACGAGCCCTAGAGCAGGTAAACCCTCCATGTTGCCAATTTTCGTGTGCTATAGGTCACCATTATTTTTGGTGATAAATAATTCCGACCTCATTTTTGCCAAAATCTTACCTGGATATCCGTTAAGACCATACCTATGTATCTAGTTGGCCCTCACGGCCAGAATGGACCATTTTCAATGTCAAACGAGCCCTAGAGTAGGTAAAACCCCCATTTTACCAATTTTCATTTGCTATAGTCCACAGATTTTCTGGTGATCTGGAAATCCGACCTTATTTTTGCCAAAATTATACCTGGACGTCCATTAAGACTTATCTATGGAGCCAGATGGCCCTCACAGCAAAAATGTCCCATTTTCAAGGTCAAACGAGCCCTAGAGCAGGAAAACCCTCCATTTAACAGATTTTTCGGTGCTATAGTCCACAGATTTTTTGGTTATCCATAATTCTGACGTCATTTTTGCCAAAATTTTACCTGGACGTCCGTTAAGACGTTATCCATGGAACTAGTTGACCCTCACGGGCAAAATGGCCTATTTTCAAGGTCAAACGAACCCTAGAACCGATAAACCCCTCATTTTACCGATTTTCGTGTGCTATAGTCCATGGATTTTCAGGTAATCCGTAATTCCGACCTCATTTTTGCCAAAATTATACCTCGACGTCCATTCAGACCTTATCTATAAAGCCATTTGGCTCTCACGGCCAAAATGGCCCATTTTCAAGGTCAAACGACACCTTGACTAGGTAAACCCCCCATTTTACAAATATTTGTGTTCTATAATCCACAAATTTTTTGGTGATCCAAAATTCCGACGTCATTTTTGCCAGAATTATACCTGGACGTCTGTTAAGACCTTATCCATGGAGCTAGTTGGCCGTCACGACCAAAATGGCCCATTTTAAAGGTCAAACGAGCCCTAGAGAAGGTAAACCCCCCATTTTGGCGATTTTTGTGTGCTATAGGTCACCATAGTTCTCCGTGATCCAGAATTCCGACCTCATTTTTGCCAAAATTTTACCTGGATGTCCGTTAAGACCTTATCTATGTAGCTAGTTGTCCCTCACGGCCAAAATGGCCCATTTCAAGGTCTAACGTTCCCTAGAGCGGGTAAGGCCCCCATTTTACTGATTTTCGTGTGCTATAGTCCACGGATATTTTCGTGATCCGGACTTTTGACCTCATTTTCCAAAACTTTACCTGGACTACCGTTAAGACCTTATCTATGGAGCCAGTTGGCCCTCACGACCAAAATGGCCCATTTTCAAGATTAAACGAGTCCTAGAGCAGGTAAACCCCCTATTTTACCAATTTTCGTGTGTTTAGTTCACATATTTTATGGTGATCTGAAATTCCGACCTCAATTTGCCAAAATATTAACTAGACGTTCCTTAAGACGTTATCTATGGGGCCAGTTTACCCTCACGTCCAAAATCGTCCATTTTCAAGGTCAAAGAGCCCTAGAGTAGGTAAACCCCCATTTTACCGATTTGTGAGTAATTGTCCACGGATTTTTTGGTGATCCAGAATTTCGACCTCATTTTTGCAAAAATTTTACCTAGACGTCCGTTAAGACCTTATCTATGGAGCCAGTTGGACCTCACGGCCAAAATGGCCCATTTTCAAGGTCAAATGAGCCCTACAGCAGGTAAACCCCAATTTTACCAATTTTCATTTGCTATAGTCCACATATTTTCTGGTGATCAGGAATTCCGACCTTATTTTTGCCAAAATTATACCTGGACGTCCATTAAGACCTTATCTATGGAGCCAGATGGACCTCACAGCAAAAATGGCCCATTTTCAAGTTTAAACGAGCCCTAGAGCAGGTAAACCCCCCATTTAACAGATTTTTCTGTGCTATAGTCCACAGATTTTTTGGTGATCCAAAATTCTGATGTCATTTTTGCCAAAAAAATTCCTGGACGTTCGTTAAGACGTTATCTATGGAGCTAGTTGGCCCTCACGGCCAAAATGGCTCATTTTCAAGGTCAAACGAGCCCTAGAACAGGTAAACCCCCCATTTTACTGATTTTCGTGTGCAATAGTCCACGGATTTTTTGGTGATCCGTAATTCCGAACTCATTTTTGCCAAAATTATACCTCGACGTCCGTTAAGACCTTATCTATGGAGCCATTTGGCCCTGACGGCCAAAATGGCCATTTTCAAGGTCAAACGACACCTTGACCAGGTAAACCCCCCATTTTACAGATATTTGTGTTCTATAGTCCACAAATTTTTTGGTGATCCAAAATTCCGACGTCATTTTTGCCAGAATTATACCTGGACGTCCGCTAAGACCTTATCCATGGAGCCAGTTGGCCGTCACAGCCAAAATGGCCCATTTTAAGGGTCAAACGAGCCCTAGAGAACGTAAACTCCCCATTTTGCCAATTTTTGTGTGCTATAGGTCACCATAGTTCTCGGTGATCCAGAATTCCGACCTCATTTTTGCCAAAATTTTACCTGGACATCCATTAAGACCTTATCTATAGAGCCAGTTGTGCCTCATGGCCAATATGGCCCATTTTCAAAGTCAAACGATCCCTAGAGCAGGTAAACCCCCCTTTTTACAGATTTTCGTGTGCTATAGTCCACAAATTTTTTGGTGATCTGGACTTTCAAACTCATTTTTGCCGAATATTTACCTGGACGTTCGTTAAGACCTTATCTATGGAGCCAGTTGGCCCTGACGTCTAAAAAATGGCCCATTTTGAGGGTCAAACGAGCCCTAGAGAAGGTAAACCCCCCTATTTTACCGATTTTCGTGTGTTTAATTCACATATTTTATGGTGATCTAAAATTCCGACCTCAATTTGCTAAAATTTTAACTGGACATTCGTTAAGACGTTATCTATGGGGCCAGTTTACCCTCACGTCCAAAATCACTCATTTTCAAGGTCAAACGAGCCCTAGATTAGGTAAACCCCCATTTTACCGATTTGTGAGCAATTGTCCACGGATTTTTTGGTGATCCAGAATTTCGACCTCAATTTTGCAAAAATTTTACCTAGACGTCCGTTAAGACCTTATCTATGGAGCCAGTTGGCCCTCACGGCCAAAATGGCCCATTTTCAAGGTCAAATGAGCCCTACAGCAGGTAAACCTCCATTTGGCCAATTTTCATGTGCTATGGTTCACCATATTTTTTGGTGATCCACTATTCCGACCTCATTTTTGCCAAAATTTTACCTAGACATCCGTTAAGACCATATCTATGAAACCAGTTGGCCCTCACGGCCAAAGTGGCCCATTTTCAAAGTCAAACGAGACCTAGAGCATGTAAACCCTCCATTTTGCCAATTTTCGTGTGCTATAGGTCACCATTTTTTTTGGTGATAAAGAATTTCGACCTCATTTTTGCCAAAATCTTACCTGGACATCCGTTAAGAACTTACCTATGTATCCAATTGGCCCTCACGGCTAGAATGGACCATTTTCAATGTCAAACGAACCCTAGAGTAGGTAAAACCCCCATTTTACCAATTTTCATTTGCTATAGTCCATAGATTTTCTGGTGATCTGGAATTCCGACCTTATTTTTGTCAAAATTATACCTGGATGTCCGTTAAGACGTTATCTATGGAGCTAGTTGGCCCTCACGGCCAAAATGGCTCATTTTCATGGTCAAAGGAACCCTAGAACAGGTAAACCCCCCATTTTACCAATTTTCGTGTGCTATAGTCCACAGATTTTCTAGTGATCCGTAATTCCGACCTCATTTTTGCCAAAATTATACCTCGACGTCCATTAAGACCTTATCTATGGAGCCAGTTGTCCCTCACGGCCAAAATGGCCCATTTTCAAGGTTAAACGACACCTTGACCAGGTAAACCCCCCATTTTACAGATATTTGTGTTCTATAGTCCACAAATTTTTTGATGATCCAAAATTCTGACGTCATTTTTGCCAGAATTATACCCCCCATTTTGCTGATTTTTGGGTGCTATAGGTCACCATAGTTCTCAGTGATCCAGAATTTCGGCCTCATTTTTGCCAAAATTTTACCTGGACATCCGTTAAGACCTTATCTATGGAGCCAGTTGTCCCTCACGGCCAGAATGGCCAATTTTCAAGGTCAAACGATCCCTAGAGCAGGTAAACCCCCCTTTTTACAGATTTTCGTGTGCTATAGTCCACAAATTTTTTGGTGATCCGGACTTTCAAACTCATTTTTGCCGAATATTTACCTGGACGTTCGTTAAGACCTTATCTATAGAGCCAGTTGGCCCTCATGGCCAAAATGGCCAATGTTCATGGTCAAACGAGCCCTAGAGCAGGTACACCCCTCATTTTACCAATTTTCGTGTGCTATAGTCCACAGATGTTTTGATGATACAGAATTCCGACCTCGTTTTTGCCAAAATTACACATGGACGTCCGTTAAGACCTTATCTATGGAGCCAGTTGGCTCTCACGGCCAGCAGGGATCATTTTCAAGGTCAAACAAGCCCATAGCAGGTAAACCCCTCATTTTACCAATTTTCGTGTGCTATAGTCCACAGAATTTTTGGTGATCCGGAATTCTGACCTCATTTTTTCAAATATTTTACCTGCACGTCCTTTAAGGCCTTAACTATGGGGACAGTTGGCCCTAACGTCCAAAACGTTCCATTTTTAAGGTCAAACGAGCCCTAGAGCAGGTAAACCCCCCATTTTACCAATATTCGTGTCCTATTGTCCAAAGAATTTTTGGTGATCCGGAATTCTAACCTCATTTTTTCAAATATTTTACCTGGACGTCCGTTAAGACATTACCTATGGGGATAGTTGGCCCTCACGTCCAAAACAATCCATTTTCAAGGTCAAACGAGGCCTAGAGCAGGTAAACCCTCCATTTTGTCGATTTTCGTGTGCTATAAGTCACCATCTTTTTTGGTGATAAAGACTTCCGACCTCATTTTTGACAAAATTTATCTAAACGTCTGTTAAGACCTTACCTATGGAGCCGGTTGACCCTCACGGCCAGAATGGCCCATGTTCAATTTCAAACGACCCCTAGAGTAGTTAATCCCCCATTTTATTGATTTTTTTGTGCTATAGTCCACAAATTTTTTGGTGATCCAGAATCCGACCTCATTTCTGCCAAAATTTTACCTGGACGTCCGTTAATACCTTATATATGGAGGCAGTTGGCCCTCACGACCAAAATGGCCCATTTTTAAGGTCAAACAATCCCGGGAGCAGGTAAACCCCCCATTTTGCCTATTTTCGTGTGCTATAGAAGACAGATTTTTTGGTGATCCGAATTTCTGACCTCATTTTTGCCAAAATTTTACCTGGACATCCGTTCAGACTTTATCTATGGAGCCAGTTGTCCCTCACGGCTAGAATAGCCCATTTTCAAGGTCAAACGATCCGTAGAGCAGGTAAACCCCCCATTTTACAGATTTTTGATTACTATAGTCCACGGATTTTTTGGTGATCCAGAATTCCGACCTCATTTTTGCCAAAATTTTACCTGGAAGTCCGTTAAGACATTACCTATGGGGACAGTAGGCCCTCACGTCCAAAATGATCCATTTTCAAGATCAAATGAGGCCTAGAGCAGATAAACGCCCAATTTTACCAATTTTCGTGTCCTATAAGTCACCATCTTGTTTAGTGATAAAGACTTCCGACCTCATTTTTGCCAAAATTTTACCTGAACATCCGTTAAGACCTTATCTATGGAGCTAGTTGTCCCTCATGGCCAAAATGGCCCATTTCAAGGTCTAACGATCCCTAGAGTGTGTAAATGCCCCATTTTACTGATTTTCGTGTGCTATATAGTCCACGGATATTTTGGTGATCCGGACTTTTGACCTCATTTTTGCCAAAATTTTAGCTGGACTACCGTTAAGACCTTATCTATGGAGCCAGTTGGCCCTCACGACCAAAATGGCCCATTTTCAGGGTCAAACGAGCCCTAGAGCAGGTAAACCCCCTATTTTACCGATTTTCGTGTGTTTAGTTAACATATTTAATGGTGATCTGAAATTTCGACCTCAACTTACTAAATTTTTAACTCGACGTTCGTTAAGACGTTATCTATGGGGCCAATTTACCCTCACGTCCAAAATCGCCCATTTTCAAGGTCAAATGAGCCCTAGAGTAGGTAAACCTCCATTTTACCGATTTGTGTGCTATAGTCCACGGATTTTTTGGTGATCCAGAATTTCGACCTCATTTTTGCCAAAATTTTACCTGGACGTCCGTTAAGACCTTATCTATAGAGCCAGTTGGCCCTCACGGCCAAAATGGCCCATTTTCAGGGTCAAATGAGCCCTAGAGCAGGTAAACCCCTATTTGGCCAATTTTTGTGTGCTTTGGTTCACCATCTTTTTTGGTGATCGACAATTCCGACCTCATTTTTGCCAAAATTTTACCTAGACATCCGTTAAGACCATATCTATGGGACCAGTTGGCCCTCACGGTCAAAATGGCCCATTTTCAAGGTCAAACGAGACCTAGATCATGTAAACCCCCCATTTTGCCAATTTTCGTATGCTATATGTCACCATTTTTTTTGGTGATAAAGAATTCCGACCTCATTTTTGCCAAAATCTTACCTGGACATCCGTTAAGACCTTACCTATGTATCCAGTTCGCCCTCACGGCCAGAATTGACCATTTTCAATGTCAAACGAGCCCTAGAGTAGGTAAAACCCCCATTTTACCAATTTTCATTTGTTATAGTCCACAGATTTTCTGGTGATCTGGAATTCCGACCTTATTTTTGCCAAAATTATACCTGGACGTCCATTAAGACCTTATCTATGGAGTCAGAAGACCCTCACGGAAAAAATGACCCATTTTCAAGGTCAAACGAGCCCTAGAGCAGGTAAACCCCCCATTTAACAAATTTTTTTGTGCTTTAGTCCACAGATTTTTTGGTGATCAAAAATTCTGACGTCATTTTTGCTAAAATTTTACCTGGACTTCTGTTAAGACGTTATCTATGTAGATAGTTGGGCCTCACGGCCAAAATGGCCCATTTTCAAGGTCAAACGAGCACTAGAACAGGTAAACCCCCCATTGTACCAATTTTCGTGTGCTATAGTCCACGGATTTTCTGGTGATCCGTAATTCCGACCTAATTTTTGCCAAAATTATATCGCGACGACCGTTAAGACCTTATCTATGGAGACAGTTGGCCCTCATGGCCAAAATGGCCCATTTTCAAAGTCAAACGACACCTTGACCAGGTAAATCCCCCTTTTTACAGATATTTGTGTTTTATAGTCCACAAATTTTTTGGTGATCCAAAATTCCGACGTCATTTTTGCCAGAATTATACCTGGACGTTCGTTAAGACCTTATCCATGGAGCCAGTTGGCCGTCACGGCCAAAATGGCCCAGTTTAAAGGTCAAACGAGCCCTAGAAAAGGTAAACCCCCCATTTTGCCCAGTTTTGTGTGCTATAGGACACCATAGTTCTAGGTGATCCAGAATTCCGACCTCATTTTTGCCAAAATTTTACCTAGACATCCGTTAAGACCTTATCTATGGAGCCAGTTGTCCCTCACGGCCAAAATGGCCCATTTTCAAGGTCAAACGAGCCCTAGAGCAGGTAAACCCCCCTATTTTACCGATTTTCATCTGCTTAGTTCACATATTTTATGGTGATCTGAAATTCCGACCTCAATTTGCTAAAACTTTAACTGGACGTTCGTTAAGACGTTATCTATGGGGACAGTTTACCCTCACGTCCAAAATCACCCATTTTCAAGGTCAAACGAGCCTTAGAGTAGGTAAACCCCCATTTTACCGATTTGTGTGGTATAGTCCACGGATTTTTTGGTGATCCAGAATTTCGACCTCATTTTTGCCAAAATTTTACCTGGACGTCCGTTAAGACCTTATCTATGGAGCCAGTTGGCCCTCACGGCTAAAATGGCCCATTTTCAGGGTCAAATGAGTCCTACAGCAAGTAAACCCCCATTTGGCCAATTTTCGTGTGCTATGGTTCACCATCTTTTTTGGTGATCCACAATTCCGATCTCATTTTTGCCAAAATTTTACCTAGACATCCGTTAAGACCATATCTATGGAACCAGTTGGCCCTCAAGGCCAAAGTGGCCCATTTTCAAGGTCAAACGAGACCTAGAGCAGGTAAACCCTCCATTTTGCCAATTTTCGTGTCCTATAGGTCACCATTTTTTTTGGTGATAAAGAATTCCGACCTCATTTTTGCCAAAATCTTACTTGGACATCCGTTAAGACCTAACCTATGTATCCAGTTGGCGCTTACGGCCAGAATGGACCATTTTCAATGTCAAACGAGCCCTAGAGAACGTAAACCCCCTAATTTACCAACTTTCGTGTGCAATAGTCCACAGATTTTTTGGTGATCCGGAAATCCAACCTTATTTTTGCCAATATTTTACTAGACATTCGTTAAAACGTTAACTATGGGGCCAGTTTGTGCACACGTCCAAAATCACCCATTTTAAAGGTCAAACGTGCCCTAGAGTAGGTAAACCACCATTTTACCGATTTGTGTGCTATAGTCCACGGATTTTTTGGTGATCCAGAATTGCGATTTCATTTTTGCCAAAATTTTACCTAAACGTCCTTTAAGACCTTATCTATGGAGCCAGTTGGCTCTCATGGCCAAAATGGCCTATTTTCAAGGTCAAACGACCCCGAGAGCAGGTAAACCCCCCATTTTAACGATTTTCGTGCGCGATAGTCTACAGATTTTTTGGTCATCCAGAATTCCGACCTCATTTTTGCCAAAATTTTACCTGGACGTCCGTTAAGACATTATAAATGGAGCCAGTTGGCCCTTACGACCAAAATGGCCCATTTTCAAGGTCAAACGAGACCAAGAGGAGATAAACCCTTCATTTTACCGATTTTCATGTACTATAATTCACACATTTTTTGGTGATCTGAAATTCGGACCTCATTTTTGCCAAAATTATATCTGGACGTTTGTTAAGACCTTACTTATGGAGCCAGTGTTCCCTCACAGCCAGAATGACCCATTTTCAAGGTCAAACGAGACCTAGAGTAGGTAAACCCCCCATTTTACCTATTTTTGGAACCTATATTCCACGGATTTTTTGGTGATCCATAATTTCGACCTAATTTTTGCAAAAATTATATACCTGGACGTCCGTTAAGACCTTATCTATGGAGCCAGTTGGCCCGCACGGCCAAAATGGCTAATTTTCAATATCAAATGATTCCTAGAGCAGGTAAACCCCCATTTTGCCGATTTTCGTGTGCTATAGTTCACCATTTTTTTTGGTGATCTAGAATTCCGACCTCATTTTTGCCAAAGTTTTACCTGGACATCCGTAAAGACCTTACCTACTGAGCCAGTAGGCCCTCATGGCCAGAATGCCCTATTTTCAAGGTCAAACGATCCCTAGAGTAGTTAATCCCCTATTTTTATCGATTTTCGTGAGCTATTATCCACGGATGCTTTGGTGATCTAGAATTCCGAACTCATTTTTGCCAAAATTACACCTGGACATCCGTTAAGACCTTATATATGGAGCCAGTTGGCCCTCACGGCCAGCATGGATCATTTTCAAGGTCAAACGATCCCTAGAGTAGGTAAACCCACCATTTTACTAATTTTCGTGCACTATAGTCCACAGAATTTTTGGCGATCCGGAATTCTGACCTCATTTTTTCATATTTTTTACCTAGACGTCCTTTAAGACCTTACCTATGGGGACAATTGACCCTCACGGCCAGAATGGTCCATTTTCAAGTTCAAACGAGCCCTAGATTAGTTAATCCCCCATTATTATCAATTTTTGTGTGCTATAGTCCACGAATTTTTTGTGATCCAGAAATTCGACCTCACTTTTGCCAAAATTTTACCTGGACGTCCGTTAAGACCTTTACAAAGGAGCCAGTTGGTCCTCACGGCCAAAACGATCCCAGGAGCAAATAAACCCCCCATTTTGCCTATTTTCGTGTGCAATAGAACACAGATTTTTTGGTGATCCGAAATTTCGACCTTATTTTTGCCAAAATTTTACCTGGACGTCCGTTAGTACCTTACCTATGGAGGCAGTTGGCCCTCATGGCCAGAATGGCGCATTTTCAAGCTTAAACGAGCCCTAGAGTAGGTAAACCCCATTTTACCAATTTTTGTGAGCTATAGTCCACAGATTTATTGGTTATCCAGAATTCCGACCTCATTTATGCCAAAATTTTATCAGGACGTTCGTTAAGACCTTATCTATTGAGCCAGTTCGTCCTCACGGCCAAAATGCCCTATTTTCAAGGTCAAACGAGCCCTAGAGCAGATAAACCCCCCATTTTTTTGATTTTCGTGTGCTATAGTCCATATATTATTTGGTGATCCAGAATTTCGACCTCATTTTTGCCAAAATTATACCTGGACGTACGTTATGATCTTATATATGCAACCAGTTGGCCCTCTCGACCAAAATGACCCATTTTTAAGGTCAAACGAGCCCTAGAGCAGGAAAACCTCCCATTTTGCCTATTTTCGTGTGCTATAGTGCACAGATATTTTGGTGATCCGGAATTCCAACCTCATTTTTGCCAAAATTATTCTCGGACGTCCGTTAAGACCTTATCTATAGAGCCATATGGCCCTCACGGCCAAAATGACCCAATTTAAAGGTCAAACGAGACCTAGAAGAGGTAAACCCCCCATTTTACTGATTTTCGTGTGCTATAGTCCACGAATTTGTTTGTGATCCAGAATTCCGACTCATTTTTACAAAAATTTTACCTGGACGTCTGTTAAGACCTTATCTATTGAGCTACTTGATCCTCACGGCCAAAATGTCTCATTTGCAAGGTCAAACGAGCCCTAGAGTAGTTAAACCCCCTATTTTACTGATTTTCGTATGCTATAGTTCATGAATTTTTTGGTGATACGGAATTTCGACTTCATATTTGCCAAAATTTTACCTGGACGTCCGTTAAGACCTTATATATGGAGCTAGCGCAAGTAAAACCCAATTTATTGATTTTCGTGTGCTATAATCAACGGATTTTTTGGTGATCTGGAATTCCGACCTCATTTTTTGCAAAAATTATACTTGGACGTCCGTTAAGACCTTATCTATGGAGCCAATTTGCCCTCATGGCCAAAATGGCCCATTTTCAAGTTGAAACAAGCCTAGAGCAGGTAAACCCCCCATTTTGCCTATTTTTGTGTGCTCACGGCCAAAATGGCTCATTTTCAAGATCAAACGAGCCCTAGAGCAGGTAAACTCCCCATTTTACTAATTTTCGTGTGCTATAGTCCACAGATTTTTTGGTGATCCAGAATTCCGACCTTAGTTTTGCAAAAATTTTACCTGGACGTCAGTTAAGACATTACCTTCGGAGCCAGTTAGCCCTAACGGCCAAAACGGCCCATTATAAAGGTCGATCGATTCCATAGCAGGTAAACCCTCAGTTTTACCAATTTTTGTATGCTATAGTTCACCTTTTTTTCGGTGATTCGGAATTCCAACCTCATTTTTTCCAAAACTATACCTGGATGTCTGTTAAGATCTTACTTATGAATCCAGTTGGCCCTCACGGCCAAAATGGCCCATTTTCAAGATCAAACGATCCCCAGAGCAGGTAAACCCTCCATTTTACTGATTTTTGTGTCCTATAGTCCACAGATTCTTTGGTGATCCGGAATTCTGACCACAATTTTTCCAACATTTTACTTAGACGTCTGTTAAGGCCTTACCTATGGAGCCAGTTGGCCCTAACGGCCAAAACAACCCATTTACAAGGTCAAACGAGCCTAGAGCAGGTAAACCCCCACTTTTCCAAACTTTCAAGTGCTATAGTTTACCATCTTTTTTGTTGATTCAGAATTCTGACCTCATTTTTGCCAAACTTTTACCTAGACGTCTGTTAAGACAATACCAATGGATCCAGTTGGCCTTCACATCTAAAATGGCGCATTTTTCAATGTCAAATGAGCCCTAGAACAGGTAAACCACCCATTTTACTAATTTTCGTGTGCTATAGACCACTGATTTTTTGGTGATCCGAAATTTCGACCTCATTTTTGCCAAAATTTTACCTGGTTGTCCGTTAAGACCTTACCTATGGAGGTAGTTGTTGTCACGGCCAAAATGGCCATTTTCAAGATCAAACGAACCCTAGAGCAGGTAAACCCCACCTTTTACAGATTTTCGTGTGTTATACTCCACCAATTTTTTGGGGATCCCAAATTTCGACCTTATTTTTGGAAAAATTTTACCTGGACTTCCGTTAAAACATTACTTATGGAGTCAGTTGGCCCTCACGGCCAAAATGGCTCATTTTCAAGGTCAAACGAGCCCTAGAGCAGGTAAACCCCCCATTTTACTAATTTTCGTGTACTATAGTCCACAGATTTTTTAGTGATCCAAAATTCCGACCTCATTTTTGCAAAAATTTTACATGGACGTCCGTTAAGACATTACCTATGGAGCCAGTTGGCCCTAACGGCCAAAACGGCCCATAATAAAGGTCGATCGAGTCCGCAGCAGGTAAACCCCCAGTTTTACCAATTCTGACCTCATTTTTTCCAAAATTTTATCTGGTAGTTTGTTAAGACCCTACCTATGGAGCCAGTTGGCCCTAACGACCAAAACAATCCATTTACAAGGTCAAACGAGCCTAGAGCAGGTAAACCACCACTTTTCCAAATTTTCAGGTGCTATAGTTCAACATCTTTTTTGTTGATTCAGAATTCTGACTTCATTTTTGCCAAAATTTTACCTGGACGTCCGTTAAGACAATACCAATGGATCCAGTTGGCCTTCACGGCCAAAATGGCGCATTTTTCAATGTCAAACGAGCCCTAGAGAAAGTAAACCACCCATTTTACTAATTTTCGTGTGCTATAATCCACTGATTATTTGGTGATCCAAAAATCCGACCTCATTTTTGCCAAACTTTTACCTGGATGTCCGTTAAGACGTTACCTATGGAGGCAATTGGCCGTCACGGCCAAAATGGCCATTTTCTAGGTCAAACGAGCCCTAGAGCAGGTAAACCCCCCATTTTACCAATTTTTGTATGCTATAGTCCACGGGTGTTTTGGTGATCCAGAATTCCGACCTCATTTTTGCCAAAATTTTACCTAGACGTCCGTTAAGACCTTATGTATGGAGGAGTTGGACCTACGGCCAAAATGGCCCATTTTCGAGGTCAAACGAGCCCAAGAGCAGGTAAATCCCCCATTTTAACCATTTTTGTGTGCAATAGTCCACGGATTTTTTGGTGATCCGAAATTTCGACCTCATTTTTACCAAAATTTTACCTGAACGTCCGTTAAGACCTTATCTATGGAGCCAGTTGGCCCTCACGGCCAAAATGGCCCATTTACAAGGTCAAACGAGCCCTAGAGGTGGTCAACCCCCAATTTTACCAATTTTCGTGTGCTATAGTCCTCGGATTTTTTGGTGATCTGCAATTCAGACCTTATTTTTGCAAAAATTTTCCTTGACGTCTTTTAAGACGTAATCTATGGAGCCAGTTGTCCCTCACTGCCAAAACGGCCCATTTTCAAGGTCGAACAAGCTCTAGAACAGGTAAACCCCCCATTTTACAGATTTTCGTGTTATATAGTCCACAAATTTTTTGGTGATCTGGAATTTCGACCTCATTTTTCCCAAAATTTTATCGTACGTCCGTTAAGACCTTACGTAACGAGCTAGTTGGCCCTAACGGACAAAATGGCCCATTTTCAAGGTCAAACGATTCCTAGAGCATGTAAACCCCCTATTTTACCGATTTACATGTGCTATAGTACATGGATTTTTTTGGTGATCCGGAATTTTTAACTCATTTTTGACAATATTATACATGGACGTCTATTAAGACCTTACTTATGGATCCAGTTTGCCTTAACGCCCAAAACGGCCCATTTTCAAGGTCAAACGAGCCCAGAGCAGGTAAACCCCCACTTTTACCAATTTTCATGTGCTATAGTTCACCATCTCTTTAGGTGATTCGGAATTTCGACCTCATTTTTGCCAAAATTTTACCTGGACGTCCGTTAAGACCTTACCAATTGAGTCAGTTGGCCCTCTCGGCCAAAATGGCCCATTTTCAATGTCAAACGAGTCCTAGAGCAGGTAAACCACAAATTTTGCCAATTTTCGTGTGCTATAGTCCACAGATTTTTTGGTGATCCGAAATTCCGACCTCATTTTTGCCAAAATTTTACCTGGACGTTCGTTAAGACCTTACCTATGGAGCTAGTTGTCCCTCACGGCCAAAATGGCCCATTTTCAAGGACATACGAGGCCTAGAGCAGGTAAACCGCCCATTTTACCAATTTCCGTGCGCTACAGTCCACAGATTTTTTGGTGATCCGGAATTCCAACCTCATTTTTGCCAAACTTCTACCCGGACGTCCCGTTAAGACCTTACCTATGGAGCCAATTGGCCCGATCTGCTAAAACGGCCCATTTTCAAGGTCAAACAAACCCAGAGCAGGTGAACCCCCCATTTTACCGATTTTCGTGTGATATAGTTCATTGATTTTTTGGTAATCCAAAATTCCGACCTTATTTTTGTCACAATTTTATCTGGAAGTCCGTTAAGACCTTACCTATGGAACTAGTTGGCCCTCACGGCCAAAATGGCCTATTTTCAAGGTCAAACGACCCCTAGAGCAGGTAAACCCCCCAATTTACCGATTTTCGTGTGCTGTAGTCCACGAATTTTTTGGTGATCTAGAATTCCGACCTCATTTTTGCAAAAATTTGACATGGACGTCTATTAAGACCTTACATATGGAGCCAGTTGTCCCTCACGGCTAAAATGGCCCATTTTCAAGGTCAAACTATCTCTAGAGCAGGTAAACCGCCGATTTTGCCAATTTTCGTGTGCTATAGTCCACAGATTTTTTAGTGTTCTGAAATTTCGACCTTATTTTACCTAAAATTTTACCTGGACGTCCGTTAAGACCATACATATGGAGCAAGTTGGCCCTAACGGCCAAAATGTCCCATTTTCAAGGTCAAACGATTTCTAGAGCAGGTAAACCCCCCATTTTACCAATTTTTTTGTTCTATAGTCCACTGATTTTTTAGTGATCCGGAATTCCGACCTTATTTTACCCAAAATTTTACCTGATTTCCGTTAAAACGTTACCTATGGAGCCAGTTGGCCCTAACGGCCAAAATGACCCATTTTCAAAGTCAAACGATCCCTAGAGCTGGTAGACCCCCATTATATCGATTTTCCTGTGCTATAGTCCACGGATTTTTTGGTGATCCGGAATTCCGACCTCATTTTGCCAAAATTTTACCTGAAAATCCGTTAACACTTTACCTGTGGAGCTAGTTGACCCTATCGGCCAAAATGGCCCATTTTCAAAGACATATGAGCCCAAAAGCAGGTAAACCCCTAATTTTACCAATTTTCGTGCGCTATAGTCCACAGATTTTTTGGTGATCCGGAAGTCCAACCTCATTTTTGCCAAACTTTCACATGGACTTCCGTTAAGACCTTAGCTATGGAGCTAGTTGGTCCGAACAGCAAAACGGCCCATTTTCAAGGTCAAACGAACCCAAAGCAGGGAAACTCCCACTTTTACCGATTTTCATCTGCTATAGTTCACCATCTTATTTGGTCATTCAGAATTTCAACATTGTATTTGCCAAAATTTTATGTGGACGTCCGTTAAGATGTTATCTATAGAGCAAGTTGTCCCTCACGGCCAAAATGGCCCATTCTCAAGGTAAAACAAGCCCAAAAGCAGGTGAACCCCCCATTTTACCAATTTTCATGTGCTATAGTCCACAAATTTTTTGGTGATCCGTAATTTCGACCTCATATTTGCCAAAATTTAACGAGGACATCCGTTAAGACCATACCTACGGAGCCAGTTGGCCCTAACGGCCAAAATAGCCAATTTTCATGGCCAAACGATCCTAGAGCAGGTAAAGCCCCAGTTTTACTAATTTTCATGTGCTATAGTTCATCATCTTTTTTGGTGATTCGGAATTTCGACCTCATTTTTGCCAAAATTTTACCTGAAAATCCGTTAACACTTTACCTGTGGAGCTAGTTGACCCTATCGGCCAAAATGGCCCATTTTCAAGACATATGAGCCCAAAAGCAGGTAAACCCCCAATTTTACCAATTTTCGTGCGCTATAATAGTCCACAGATTTTTTGGTGATCCGGAAGTCCAACCTCATTTTTGCCAAACTTTTACATTGACTTCCGTTAAGACCTTAGCTATGGAGCTAGTTGGTCCGAACAGCAAAACGGCCCATTTTCAAGGTCAAACAAACCCAAAGCAGGGAAACTCCCACTTTTACCGATTTTCATCTGCTATAGTTCACCATCTTATTTGGTCATTCAGAATTTCAACATTGTATTTGCCAAAATTTTATGTGGACGTCCGTTAAGATGTTATCTATAGAGCAAGTTGTCCCTCACGGCCAAAATGGCCCATTCTCAAGGTAAAACAAGCCCAAAAGCAGGTGAACCCCCCATTTTACCAATTTTCATGTGCTATAGTCCACAAATTTTTTGGTGATCCGTAATTTCGACCTCATATTTGCCAAAATTTAACGAGGACATCCGTTAAGACCATACCTATGGAGCCAGTTGGCCCTAACGGCCAAAATAGCCAATTTTCATGGCCAAACGATCCTAGAGCAGGTAAAGCCCCAGTTTTACTAATTTTCATGTGCTATAGTTCATCATCTTTTTTGGTGATTCGGAATTTCGACCTCATTTTTGCCAAAATTTTACCTGAAAATCCGTTAACACTTTACCTGTGGAGCTAGTTGACCCTATCGGCCAAAATGGCCCATTTTCAAAGACATATGAGCCCAAAAGCAGGTAAACCCCCAATTTTACCAATTTTCGTGCGCTATAGTCCACAGATTTTTAAGTGATCCGGAAGTCCAACCTCATTTTTGCCAAACTTTTACATGGACTTCCGTTAAGACCTTAGCTATGGAGCTAGTTGGTCCGAACAGCAAAACGGCCCATTTTCAAGGTCAAACGAACCCAAAGCAGGGAAACTCCCACTTTTACCGATTTTCATCTGCTATAGTTCACCATCTTATTTGGTCATTCGAAATTTCAACATTGTATTTGCCAAAATTTTATGTGGACGTCCGTTAAGATGTTATCTATAGAGCAAGTTGTCCCTCACGGCCAAAATGGCCCATTCTCAAGGTAAAACAAGCCCTAAAGCAGGTGAACCCCCCATTTTACCGATTTTCATGTGCTATAGTCCACAAATTTTTTGGTGATTCGTAATTTCGACCTCATATTTGCCAAAATTTAACGTGGACATCCGTTAAGACCTTACCTATGGAGCCAGTTGGCCCTAACGACCAAAATAGCCAATTTTCATGGCCAAACGATCCTAGAGCAGGTAAAGCCCCAGTTTTACTAATTTTCATGTGCTATAGTTCATCATCTTTTTTGGTGATTCGGAATTTCGACCTCATTTTTGCTTAAATTTTACCTGGATGTCCGTTAAGACCTTATCTATGGAGCCAGTTGGCCCTCACGACAAAAATTACCCATTTTCAAGGTTGAACGAGCCCAAGTGCAGGTAAACCCCCCATTTTACCTATTTTCGTGTGCTATAGTCCACAGATTTTTTGGTGATCCGAAATTCCAACCTCATTTTTGCTAAAACTTGGTGTGGACGTCTGTTAAGACCTTACTTATGGAGCATGTTGGCCCTGATGGCCAAAAAGGCCCATTTTCAAGGTCAAACGAGCTCTAGAGGAGGTAAACCCCCTATTTTGCCGATTTTCGTGTGGTGTAGTTCACCATCATTTTTAGTGATCCAGAATTCCGACCTCATTTTTACCGAAATTTTACCTGGACGTCAGTTAAGAACTTACCTATGGAGCCAGTTGGCCCTCACGGCCAAAATGGCCAATTTTCAATGTCAAACGAGCCCTAGAGCAGGTAAACCTCCCATCTTACCGATTTTCGTGTGATATAGTCCACAGATTTTGTGGTAATCTAGAATTCCGACCTCATTTTTGCTAAAATTTTACCTGGACGTCCGTTAAAACCTTACCCATGGAGCCAGTTGGCCCTAACGGCCAAAATGGCCCATTTTCAAGGTCATACGATCCTAAAAAAGGTAGACCCCATATTTTTCGATTTTCGTTTGCTATAATCCACATATTTTTTAGTGATCCAGAATTTCGATCTCATTTTTGCCAAAATTTTACCTGGACGTCCGTTAATACCTTATATTTGGAGCCAGTTGGCCCTGACGGCCAAAATGAACCATTTTCAAGGTCAAACGAGCCCAGAGCAGGTAAACGCCCACTTTTACCGATTTTCATATGCTATAGTTCACCATCTTTTTTGGTGACTCAGAATTCCAACCTCATTTTTGCAAAAAATTTACCTGGACGTCTATTAAGACCTTACATATGGAGCCAGTTTGCTATCACGGCCATATTGGCCCATTTTCAAGGTCAAACGAGCCCTTGAGCAGTTAAACCCCCCATTTTACCAATTTTTGTGTGCTATAGTCCACAGATTTTTTGGTGTTTTGGTATTTCGACCTCGTTTTTGCCAAAATTTTACCTGGACGTCCGTTAAGACCTAAACAATGGAGCCAGTTGGCCCTAATGGCCAAAATGGCCCATTTTCAAGGTCAAACGAGCCCAGAGTAGGTAAACCCCCAATTTTACCGATTTTCATATGCTATGGTTCACCATCTTTTTTGGAGATTCAGAATTCCGACCTCATTTTTGCCAAAATTTTACCTGGACGTCCGTTAAGACCTTACCTATGGATCCAGTTGCCCTCAAGGCCAAAATCGCACATATTTAATGTTCAACGAGCTATACAGCAATTAAACCACCCATTTTACCAATTTTCATGTGCTATAGTTCACTGATTTTTTGGTGATACGAAATTACGACCTCATTTTTGCTAAAATTTTACGTGGGAGTCCGTTAAGAACTTACTTATGGAGCTAGTTGGCCCTCACGGCCAAAATGGCCCATTTTCAAGGTGAAAAGCCCCTAGAGCAGGTAAACCCCCCGTTTTATCAATTTTCGTATGCTATAGTCCACGAATTTTTTGGTGATCCATAATTCCGACCTTATTTTTGCCAAAATTTTACATGTACGTCCGTTAAGACCTTACCTACGGAGCCAGTTGGCCCTCACGGCCAAAACGACCCATTTTCAAGGTCAAACGACCCTAGAGCAAGTAAACCCCCACTTTTACCAATTTTCATGTGCATAGTTCACCATCTTTTTTGGTGATTCGAAATCACGACCTCATTTTTTCCAAAATTTTACCTAGACGTCCGTTAAGACCTTATCTATGGAGACAGTTGGTCCTCACGGCCAAAATGGCCCATTTACAAGCTCAAACGAACCCTAGAGCAGGTAAACCCCCTATTTTATCGATTTTCGTGTGCTATAGTCCACGAATTTTTTGGTGAACGGAATTTCGACCTCATTTTTGCCAAAATTTGACCTAGACGTCCGTTAATACCATACCTATAGATCCAGTTGGCCCTCACGGCCAAAATGGCCCATTTTTAATGTCAAACGAGCCCTAGAGCAGGTAAACCCCTATTTTGCCAATTTTCGTGTGGTATAGTTCACCATCATTTTTAGTGATCCAAAATTCCGACCTCATTTTTATCGAAATTTTACCGGGACGTCAGTTAAGAACTTACCTATGGAGCCAGTTGGCCCTCACGGCCAAAATGGCCAATTTTCGATGTCAAACGAGCCCTAGAGCAGGTAAACCCCCCATCTTACTGATTTTCGGGTGCTATAGTCAACAGATACTTTGGTAATCCGGAATTTAGACCTCATTTTTTCCAAAATTTAACCTGGACGTCCGTTAAGACCTTACCTATGGAGCTAGTTGGCCCTCACGGCCAAAATGGCCTATTTTCAAGGTCAAACGAGCCCAAAGGCAGGTAAACCCCCCATTTTACCAATTTTCGTGTGCTATAGTCCAATGATTTTTTGGTGATCCGGAATTCCAACCTCATTTTACCCAAACTTTAACTGGACGTCTGTTAAAACCTTACCTATGGAGCCAGATGGCCCAAACGGCCAAAACGGCCCATTTTCAAGGTCAAACGAGCCCAGAGCAGGTAAACCCCAACTTTTACCGATTTTCATGTGCTATAGTTCACCATCTTTTTTGGTGATTCAGAATTCTAACCTCATTTTTGCCAAAATTTTACCTGGACATCCGTTAAGACCTTATATCTGGATCCAGTTGGCCCACACGGCCAAAATGGCCCATTTTCAAGGTCAAACAAGCCCTAGAGCAGGTAAACCCCCCATTTTACCGATATTCGTTAGCTATAGTCCACGGATTTTTTGGTGATCCAAAATTCCGACCTAATTTTTGCTAAAATTATACCTGGACGTCCGTTAAGACCTTATCTATGGAGCCAGTTGGCCTCACGGCCAAAATGGCCCATTTTCAAGGTCAAACGAGCCCTAGAACAAATAAACCCCTCATTCTACCAATTTTCGTGTGCTATAGTCAACGGATTTTTTGGTTATCTGGAATTCCGACCTCATTTTTGCCAAAATTTTACCTGGGCGTCCGCTAAGACCTTACCTATGGGGACAGTTGGCCCTCAAGGCCAAAACGATCCATTTTCAAGGTCAAACGAGCCCTAGAGAAGGTAAACCCCCCATTTTGCCTATTTTTGTGTGCTATAGGTCACCATCTTTTTTGGTGATAAATAATTCTGACCTCATTTTTGCCAAAATTTTACCTGAACTTCCGTTAAGACAATACCAATGGAGCCAGTTGGCCTTCTCTGCCAAAATGGCACTTTTTCCAATGTCAAACGAGCCCTAGAGCAGGTAAACCCCCATTTTATAGATTTTTCGTGTGCTGTAACGCATTGATTTTTTGATGATCCGGAATTCCGACCTCATTTTTGCCAAAATTTTACCTAGACTTCTATAAAGACCTTACCTATGGAGCCAGTTGGCCCTCACCGCCAAAATAGCCCATTTTCAAGGTCAGACCACCCCTAGAGCAGGTAAACCCCACATTTTACAGATTTTTGTGTGCTATACTCCACGAACTTTTGGGGGATCCAAAATTTCGACCTCATTTTTGCAAAAATTTTACCTAGACGTCCGTTAAGACCTTACCTATGGAGCCAGTTGGCCCTCACCGCCGAAATGGCTCATTTTCAAGGTCAAACGAGCCCTAGAGCAGGTAAACCCCCTATTTTACTAATTTTCGTATGCTATAGTCCACAGATTTTTTTGGTGATCCAGAATTTCGACTTCATTTTTGCAAAAAATTTACCTGGACGTCCGTTAAGACATTACCTATGGAGCCAGTTGGCCCTAACGGCCAAAACGGCCCATTATAAAGGCCGATCGAGTCCAGAGCAGGTAAACCCCCAGTTTTACCAATTTTCGTATGCTATAGTTCACCATTTTTTTCGGTGATTTGAAATTCCGACCTCATTTTTTCCAAAATTATACTTGGATTTCCGTTAAGACCTTACTTATGGATCCAGTTGGCCGTCACGGCCAAAATGGCCCATTTTCAGTATCAAACGATCCCTAGAGCAGGTAAACCCTTCATTTTTACCGATTTTCGTGACCTATAGTCCACCGATTCTTTGGTGATCCGGAATTCTGACCACATTTTTGCCAAAATTTTACCGTACGTCCGTTAAGACCTTACGTAACAAGCTTGTTGGCCCTAACGGCCAAAATGACCCATTTTTAAGGTCAAACGATTCCTAGAGCAGGTAAACCCCCCATTTTACCGATTTACATATGCTATAGTCCACGAATTTTTTTGGTGATCCAGAATTTTTACCTCATTTTTGCCAATATTATACATGGACGTCCGTTAAGACCTTACATATGGATCCAGTTTGCCCTAACGGCCAAAACGGCCCATTTTCAAGGTCAAATGAGCCCAAAGCAGGTAAACCCCCACTTTTACCAATTTTCATGTGCTATAGTTCACCATCTCTTTTGGTGATTCGGAATTTCGACCTCATTTTTGCCAAAATTTTACCTGGACGTCCGTTAAGACCTTACCAATTGAGTCAGTTGGCCCTCTCGGCCAAAATGGCCCATTTTCAATGTCAAACGAGTCCTAGAGCAGGTAAACCACAAATTTTGCCAATTTTCGTGTGCTATAGTCCACAGATTTTTTGGTGATCCGAAATTCCGACCTCATTTTTGCCAAAATTTTACCTGGACGTTCGTTAAGACCTTACCTATGGAGCTAGTTGTCCCTCACGGCCAAAATGGCCCATTTTCAAGGACATACGAGGCCTAGAGCAGGTAAACCGCCCATTTTACCAATTTCCGTGCGCTACAGTCCACAGATTTTTTGGTGATCCGGAATTCCAACCTCATTTTTGCCAAACTTCTACCCGGACGTCCCGTTAAGACCTTACCTATGGAGCCAATTGGCCCGATCTGCTAAAACGGCCCATTTTCAAGGTCAAACGAACCCAAAGCAGGTAAACCCCCACTTTTACCGAATTTTATATGCTATAGTTCACCATCTTATTTGGTTATTCGGAATTTCGACATCATTTTTGCAAAATTTTACCTCGACGTCCGTTAAGATGTTATCTAAGGAGGCAGTTCGCCCTCATAGCCAAAATGCCCCATTTTCAAGGTCAAACGAGCCCTAAAGCAGGTAAACCCCTATTTTATCAATTTTCGTGTGCTATAGTTCACCATCTTTTTTGGAGATTCGGAATTCCGACCTCATTTTTGCCAAAATATTACATGGATGTCCGTTAAGACCTTATCTATAGAGCCAATTGGCCCTCACGACCAAAATGACACATTTTCAATGTCAAACGAGCCCTAGAGCAAGTAAACCCCCATTTTTACCGATTTTCGTGTGCTATAGTTCACTGATTTTTTGGTTATTCAGAATTCCGACTTCATTTTTTACAAAAATTTTACTTGGACGTCCGTTAAGACCTTACCAATGGAGGCAGTTGGCCCTCACGGCCAAAATGGCGCATTTTTCAAGGTCAAACGAGCCCTAGAGCAGGTGAACCCCCCATTTTACCAATTTTCGTGTGATATAGTTCATTGATTTTTTGGTAATCCGAAATTCCGAACTTATTTTTGTCACAATTTTATCTGGAAGTCCGTTAAGACCTTACCTATGGATCTAGTTGGCCCTCACGGCCAAAATGGCCTATTTTCAAGGTCAAACGACCCCTAGAGCAGGTAAACCCCCCAATTTACCGATTTTCGTGTGTTGTAGTCCACGAATTTTTTGGTGATCTGGAATTCCGACCTCATTTTTGCAAAAATTTGACATGGACGTCTGTTAAGACCTTACATATGGAGACAATTGTCCCTCACGGCTAAAATGGCCCATTTTCAAGGTCAAACTATCTCTAGAGCAGGTAAACCGCCGATTTTACCAATTTTAGTGTGCTATAGTCCACTGATTTTTTGGTGTTCTGAAATTTCGACCTCATTTTACCTAAAATTTTACCTGGACGTCCGTTAAGACCATACCTATGGAGCAAGTTGGCCCTAACGGCCAAAATGGCCCATTTTCAAGGTCAAACGATTTCTAGAGCAGGTAAACCCCCCATTTTACCAATTTTTTTGTTCTATAGTCCACTGATTTTTTAGTGATCCGGAATTCCGACCTCATTTTACCCAAAATTTTACCTGATTTCCGTTAAAACGTTACCTATGGAGCCAGTTGGCCCTAACGGCCAAAATAGCCAATTTTCATGGCCAAACGATCTTAGAGCAGGTAAAGCCCCAGTTTTACTAATTTTCATGTGCTATAGTTCATCATCTTTTTTGGTGATTCGGAATTTCGACCTCATTTTTGCCAAAATTTTACCTGAAAATCCGTTAACACTTTACCTGTGGAGCTAGTTGACCCTATCGGCCAAAATGGCCCATTTTCAAAGACATATGAGCCCAAAAGCAGGTAAACCCCCAATTTTACCAATTTTCGTGCGCTATAGTCCACAGATTTTTTGGTGATTCGGAAGTCCAACCTCATTTTTGCCAAACTTTTACATGGACTTCCGTTAAGACCTTAGCTATGGAGCTAGTTGGTCCGAACAGCAAAACGGCCCATTTTCAAGGTCAAACGAACCCAAAGCAGGGAAACTCCCACTTTTACCGATTTTCATCTGCTATAGTTCACCATCTTATTTGGTCATTCGGAATTTCAACATTGTATTTGCCAAAATTTATGTGGACGTCCGTTAAGATGTTATCTATAGAGCAAGTTGATCCTCACGGCCAAAATGGCCCATTCTCAAGGTAAAACAAGCCCTAAAGCAGGTGAACCCCCCATTTTACCGATTTTCATGTGCTATAGTCCACAAATTTTTTGGTGATCCGTAATTTCGACCTCATATTTGCCAAAATTTAACGTGGACATCCGTTAAGACCTTACCTATGGAGCCAGTTGGCCCTAACGGCCAAAATAGCCAATTTTCATGGCCAAACGATCCGAGAGCAGGTAAAGCCCCAGTTTTACTAATTTTCATGTGCTATAGTTCATCATCTTTTTTGGTGATTCAGAATTTCGACCTCATTTTTGCTTAAATTTTACCTGGATGTCCGTTAAGACCTTAACTATGGAGCCAGTTGGCCCTCACGGCCAAAATTACCCATTTTCAAGGTTGAACGAGCCCAAGTGCAGGTAAACCCCCCATTTTACCTATTTTCGTGTGCTATAGTCCACAGATTTTTGGTGATCCGAAATTCCAACCTCATTTTTGCTAAAACTTGGTGTGGACGTCTGTTAAGACCTTACTTATGGAGCATGTTGGCCCTGATGGCCAAAACGGCCCATTTTCAAGGTCAAACGAGCCCAAAGAAGGTAAACCCCCACTATTACCGATTTTCATGTGCTATAGTTCACCATCTTTTTTGGTGATTCGGAATTCCGACCTCATTTTTACAAAAATTTTACCTGGACGTCCGTTAAGACCTTACCTATGGATCCAGTTGCCCTCACGGCCAAAATGGCCTATTTTCAAGGTAAAACGATCCCTAGAGAAGGTAAACACCCCATTTTGCCAATTTTCGTTTCCTATAGGTCACCATATTTTTTGGTGATCTAGAAATTCCAACCTCATTTTAGCAAAAAATTTTACGTGGACGTCCGTTAAGACCTTACATATGGAGCCAGTTGTCCCTCACGGCCAAAATGGACCATTTTCAAGGTCAAAACGAGCACTAAAGCAGGTAAACCTCCTATTTTACCGATTTTCGGGTGCTATAGTCCACGGATTTTTGGTGATCCATAATTCCGACTTTATTTTTGCCAAAATTTTACATGGACATCCGTTAAGACCTTATCTATGGAGCCAGTAGGCCAACACGGCCAAAACGGCCGATTTTCAAAGTCAAACAAGCTCTAGAGGAGGTAAACCCCCCTATTTTGCCGATTTTCATGTGGTTGTAGTTCACCATCATTTTTAGTGATCCAGAATTCCGACCTCATTTTTACCGAAATTTTACCTGGACGTCAGTTAAGAACTTACCTATTGAGCCAGTTGGCCCTCACGGCCAAAATGGCCAATTTTCAATGTCAAACGAGCCCTAGAGCAGGTAAACCACCCATCTTACCGATTTTCGTGTGATATAGTTCACAGATTTTTTGGTAATCTAGAATTTCGACCTCATTTTTGCCAAAAATTTTACCTGGACATCCGTTAAAAACCTTACCCATGGAGCCAGTTGGCCCTAACGGCCAAAATGGCCCATTTTCAAGGACAAACGATCCTAAAGCAGGTAGACCCCCATATTTTTCGATTTTCGTTTGCTATAATCCACATATTTTTTGGTGATCCAGAATTTCGATCTCATTTTGTCAAAATTTTACCTGGACGTCCGTTAAGACGTTATCTTTGGAGCCAGTTGGCCCTGACGGCCAAAACGACCCATTTTCAAGGTCAAACGAGCCCAGAGCAGGTAAACGCCCACTTTTACCGATTTTCATATGCTATAGTTCACCATCTTTTTTGGTGACTCGAATTCCACCTCATTTTTGCAAAAAAATTTACCTGGACGTCTATTAAGACCTTACCTATGGACCAGTTTGCTATCACGGCCATATTGGCCCATTTTCACGGTCAAACGAGCCCTTGAGCAGCTAAACCCCCATTTTACCAATTTTCGTGTGCTATAGTCCACAGATTTTTTTGGTGTTTCGGTATTCCGACCTCATTTTTGCCAAAATTTTACTGGACGTCCGTTAAGACCTTAACAATGGAGCCAGTTGGCCCTAATGGCCAAAACGGCCCATTTTCAAGGTCAAACGAGCCCAGAGTAGGTAAACCCCCACTTTTACCGATTCTCATGTGCTATAGTTCACATCTTTTTTGGAGATTCAAGAATTTCGACCTCATTTTTGCCAAAATTTTTACTTGGACGTCCGTTAAGACCTTATCTATGGAGCAGTTGCCCTCAAGGCCAAAATCGCGCATTTTCAATGTTAAACCCCCATTTTACCAATTTTCGTGTGCTATAGTTCACTGATTTTTTGGTGATACGAAATTACGACCTCATTTTTGCCAAAAATTTTAGCTGGAAGTCCGTTAAGAAACTTACTTATGGAGCTAGTTGGCCCTCACGGCCAAAATGGCCCATTTTTTCAAGGTGAAAAAGCCCCTAGAGCAGGTAAACCCCCCGTTTTATCGATTTTCGTGTGCTATAGTCCACAGATTTTTGGTGATCCATAATTCCGATCTCATTTTTGCCAAAATTTTACATGTACGTCCGTTAAAACCTTACCTATGAGCCAGTTGGCCCTAACGGCCAAAACGACCCATTTTCAAGGTCAAACGACCCTAGAGCAGGTAAACCCCACTTTTACCAATTTTCATGTGCTATAGTTCACCATCTTTTTTGGTGATTCGAAATTACGACCTCATTTTTTCCAAAATTTTACCTAGACGTCCGTTAAGACCTTATCTATGGAGCCAGTTGGTCCTCACGGCCAAAATGGCCATTTACAAGGTCAAACGACCTAGAGTAGGTAAACCCCCTATTTTACCGATTTTCGTGTGCTATAGTCCACGGATTTTTTTGGTGATCCGGAATTCCGACCTCATTTTTGCCAAAATTTTTACCTGACGTCCGTTAATACCTTACCTATAGAGCCAGTTGGCCCTCAAGGCCAAAATGGCCCATTTTTAATGTCAAACGAGCCCCTAGAGCAGGTAAACCCCCTATTTTGCCGATTTCGTGTGGTATAGTTCACCATCATTTTTAGTGATCCAGAATTCCGACCTCATTTTACCGAAATTTTACCTGGACGTCAAGTTAAGAACTTACCTATGGAGCCAGTTGGCCCTCACGGCGAAAATGGCCAATTTTCAATGTCAAACGTGCCCTAGAGCAGGTAAACCCCCATCTTACCGATTTTCATGTGCTATAGTCCACAGATTCTTTGGTAATCCGAAATTCCGACCTCAATTTTTCCAAAATTTTACCTGGACTTCCTTTAAGACCTTACCTATAGCTAGTTGGCCTCACGGCCAAAATGGCCCATTTTCAAGGTCAAACGAGCCCAAGGGCAGGTAAACCCCCCATTTTACCAATTTTTGTGTGCTATAGTCCAATGATTTTTTGGTGATTCCGGAATTCCAACCTCATTTTACCCAAACTTTTACCTGGACGTCTGTTAAGACCTTACCTATGGAGCCAGATGGCCCAAACGGCTAAAAAACGGCCCATTTTCAAGGTCAAACGAGCCCAGAGCATGTAAACCCCCACTTTTATCGATTTTCATGTGCTATAGTTCACCATCTTTTTTGGTGATTCAGAATTCCAACCTCATTTTTGCCAAAATTTTACCTGGACATCTTGTTAAGACCTTAAATCTCTGGAGTCAGTTGGCCCACACGGCCCCCAAATGGCCCATTTTCAA